>NC_059345.1:11465547-11765547 GCF_019703515.2 Myxocyprinus asiaticus | reverse complement strand
CGTGAATTATGGATGGCCTCTGAGGCATGCTGTAAGTGCAAAGAAAATTGATTCATCCCTTGGTTTGTTAAAACAAATGTTGAACATTGTCTTCAAATAATTGTGCCGTAGACTTCTATTGTAAGTGGATTATCCTCAGTGTGGGTTTTTTTTTTTTTTTATACAAACTGGGTTCAAAACGTTGGGTGAGGTAATCAACAGCATGTCACAGATGTTGCGATTTAGAGCTTTTAGTGAACTCGGAACATTGCAACTTGACAACTCTGTGAGATTTACATTTCTGTCCACAAGAAGGCAGCAACACATACATTTTGGTTATCAGAATGCTCATAAGCCTCACTGTGGGTCCTGAACACAACGACAGGTTCAAAAGGCCTCTTTGCTCACAGTCGTTTTAAAGAATGTACTTTTCCTGCTGCTCAAATTCAACAAAAACTTATGGACAAGCTCATCCCAGAGGTGCATAGATGATTACACATTGTATTTACTCGCATCAATGCTCAATGAAATTTCGTGTTAAATTTCAGTTTGTCCACATGTAGAACTAAAGTAGGGGATCTTTTCCTTCCACACACATGCTTCACTTCAGACCATGACCCATACAGTTACAGTTGAATAAAAAAAAAAAAATTGTCATTAGGAATAGTTTACTATTATGTACAATGTCGTGTTGTGTTAAATGAACAATGGCCAGTTTACAGTGACCTCAGCCAAAGACCACAGAAACATTCTCAGTGACTCAACACCATTAAATCTTTCTATGGGTTTTCCCTGTTTTTCCTGAAATATGGATGGTCTAGCCCAAGACTTGTTTTAAGATCTAAAATTTCCAAATCTCTCACTTACGCATATACTATGTACAGCTGTCCTGTGTTTTGCACAGGTTTGCTATATTATGATTGGATGTTATATTGATCTTAAAGTTGGTTTATGTGGCACTTTATCCTTTCTAGACTTTCCTTCTGGGTAAATGCATGTTTTATTGCATAACGGGAAGAGCGTTGGCTTGATTGATGACATTTATATGACTATATAAAATATATTTTGCAGTTTTCTTAGTCTGCAAATGGACTTGCAATTTGTGTTTGTTTGAATCTGTTTTATGTGTGTTTTTATAAATCAATCATATGCTGTATATAAAATATATTTCATAAAGTGAATGTGTATTTCCATCAACATTCCATTGTCACTCACTAATCTCTAATGTAAGAGACTTGGACAGGCACTAAATAGTGATGAGTCTCATCTCTCGTCCTGACCATTGGCTGCCCTTATGTGAGTTTGAGGAGTTTTCAGAATAAGCCTACAGAGAGCCATTATGCATTGTGAGATTTGGATTTCTGCTCTGTTGTGAGGTGCAGCGAAATGTGTGTGATTTATGTATGTGTGGCCTGGTTTAAATCCATCCATTTATTAAATGGGGCATTCTAAACTTTATATATATATTTTTTTTTTTGTAGTATTTCTTCGTTGAAGTCCACACTATGTTAGTATTAGGGCTGGACGATAGGGCCAAAAATATAACTATATATATTAGTTTGATATCGATATTTATTACAATATACATTTCATACCATTAATGTGGAAGGAAATGCATTCCACGTGTTTGTTAGTCCTCAGTAATGAATGTAAACATGCTTTTTTTTTACTAGTAAACTCCATAGTGTAAGAGACTCCTCATGGTCATTTAAGTTTCATACAATGTTCTGTCTGGTTTTGTGTCTTGCATCAAAAACAGTCAGAAATGTAGTTTTACGTGACCATTTCAGCTTTCTCTCTGCCCTTCGTTTTTTACACAAACGCTTGCCGTCTGTACATTCAAACGCATATCCTTTCAAAGAATACTCCATTTGACTGCGTGCATACACCGGCTGTTGGCGCATGCGCACTACGACTGCTATGAGAAACTGGACCATTTCTAAACTCCATTCAGGAGTTTAGACCCATAAAGATGTCTTCATAGTTCTACAGTCTCTAGTTATACATGTGCAGGTATCTCCAGACCTCACCACACATGCGCTCTTGACGTGCAGATCCACTGTTGTTGTTTCAACATTTGTCTCCTGTTTAGCGGTGACTATATCTTCTAGTGCTGCTTCGTGACAGCAACGGCTCAACTGGGTGTTGCGTCCTCGTGGACCCCCACTAATTGGTGCAAATAATTTCAGGCACATGCATGTTCGGAGTATGCGCAGTTAGAAAAATCAAGCCGCTTGGTACAGTGCTCGAGCACTCTGTTAATGATTAAATTAACGTCACCCGTCCTGTACCCAGACATGTAGCGTATGCATACCATGGCGATTTATACCTTGGGCTTTTGAATTCAATGTGATGTTTTTGCTACTGTACCTATTTAAGTCTTTTCTATGTAAATGACTTCTGTTTTGATTGGCTAACCTCCATGTTCATCAATCATTCATCAAGGTGGCCCAGGATTGTGTGCTCTAAAAGTTATAGAACAACATGAGGGTGAGTAAACTGACAATTGACATTTTTGGGTAAACCATCCCCTTTAGAGCTCATAATCTGGCAAATTGGGCCACCTTTAAGTTATATCAAGTTAATTTTTTATTAAAAACAAATATATATTTCCACATTATCATGGGAGCTGTATGATTGTTTCAGTCTCCTTTCCTAGGAGTGGTACAGAGTCCTCTTCATTTAGCCTTAACCAGCTGCTTGTATTAGTCACATGATGCAAGATTGCAGTGATGGACGTTACGTCATCTTTCACTAGTTTCAGACATCATTTATTCTTTCACAAGCATGATCTGTTTCTCCTACTCTCTATCAGAACTAATCGAGAATGTGAAGTTGATACACAAACCAGTGTCTTTGCAGCCAAGAGGACTGATAAACAAGGGAAACTGGTGCTATATCAATGCTGTATCCTTTTTTTTTTTTTTTTTTTAACTTGAGATCTTTCAGTCTTTTTGAGCTGTTTGAATGTTACTGAATTGGTCAAGCTACTCTCGTCCTGTTTGTTTGTCCTTTGACTCTGAGATTCAGACCCTGCAGGCCCTGATTGCGTGTCCCCCCATGTATCATCTGATGAAGTCTATTCCCCTTTTTAGTGAGATGCAGAGACCCTGCACGTCCACACCCATGATGGATAACTTGTAAGTTCCAAGCTACATTTCAGAAGTTCTGTCCTAAACCTTCTGTGTATTTATTTCACAGAAGTAGCATCTTGAAGGATACAGGGTCTTCATACTTGCACTTTTGACTCGTGTTTTTCCTAGTTATTACTCAGTTTGTTTATATAAACCAAATGGATTTCTAACCGTTGTTGTTTTTATTTATTTCTTTAGCATAAAAAAATACTTTAAAATGCACTAACTTCACTTCCAAAATCAGAAAAAGGGACTAATTAGAAATTCTGGCCTTGCTGTGTCATCTCCCACCAAACCACTTATATAGGTTATTGTTTTGTATTTTTCTTTTTTTCTTGTAGTGTCCGGCTTGTGAATGAGTTCAGCAATATGCCTGTCCCTTCCAAGCTCAAACTGCAAGGTAAAGCCTCACCAGCATCTCAGGACACAGCATCATTACATTCTTTCTCTGTTTTATATGCAACATGCTTCCATTTTTCTTTTATAGCTGCTGGAGAGAAGATGATAAAAGACATTAGACCGGGTGTTCCTTTTGAACCCACATATATCTACAAACTCCTCACCCTCATCAAATCAAGCCTTTCTGAGAAGGTAAGCATCAGAGACGCTGAACTGTTTTCAATAAAGGCAATTATTAGTGGTGCTTGCTAAGACAAGCATCACTATTATTGCTAATACCTGGGGTTAAGGTCGATTTATTTCTATGCATCGAACCTGCGCCGAAGGCTATGCATAGCTACAGCAGTTGCGGCGTAGCCTACACCGTAGGCTGAAGTGGAGCTCTTCAAAAATGTAACTGGGCATCGTGTCGACGCAGACCTCAGCAGCTGTGATTGGTGCACTTTGTAACCAGGGACCGCCCCCCACAATGATAACTATATCTGAAGTAGCATCGCATTTTACCTAGATTATTTTAATATCTGTGCATCATATTACGTTGTATTTGGACTCGGGGCCATTAAACCAATTGTCTCAGTTGGGACCATCTGCTGTTTTTATGTTCTGTTTGTGTTTCATATAGTTACAAGTGAAACGTGACAAAAGATATCTGTTTACAGCTTATAAACTCAAAGCTTTTTTGTCTCAGGCCTTTTACCTGATATAAATTATATATGTGAGTGAAATGTTGTATTCTACTTGCAAACTTTCCGATCAGCGTGATGATTTGATCGTATGTTTGACAGTATTGTGTACAGTAAATAATCATTTGTCAGCAAATTAAGAAGCGCCTGATAAGAGTTGGTTATATTGCCTATATGCATTAAGTATTTAAAACAACACTCGTATAGTTTTCGCCAAGCGAGGGATGGTTATTAATTTGATTTATTTTTCAAAAGTATGCCAGAATATTTTATTATTATTTAAGGGACTCGAGCAAGCATACAGAATTTCTCATTTATTTGCTCCCTGCAATACAGGCAACATGTATAATAAATTTTATGTAGCCTACCTAAATTTCAGCATGTTCACATACTTTTAATGCTACAGTAATTTAATAAATAATTTTGAATACACATTACATTTCTTACATTGCTTTTATGAATGTATAATTAGTATTTTGGCTGTGTACTCCCAGAATGACGTAGACACACCAACGCAGAACTCTTAAATGCAAACCAACGCATTGGCCACTACGCGGTGCCTACGCTGTAGGTTCAACACAGAAGTATAAATCAGCCTTTAGGGTTTTGTTTTTACCTTGCGAACAATAAAACTGGCTTACATTGAAGGAGGAACCTTATGAAGTCAAAACTAAAGACGCTCTTGATCCGCGTACCTGTGGACAAGACCTTCCTGTTCAATCTCTCCGTCTGTATCTGTCTGCACTTTCACTGATGTGGAGGAACGAATTTCTTGTCTGAGTCAGAATCCTCTAATGAACGAGATCCAAGCACAAAGATAAACCCATCAGTTATTGCATTCTTCAGCCATTAGTGAAATATGAGTCTGTGGATACAGTGTTCCGGATGTGGAAGAACATCAAGTGTTGTCTCAGGTGTGGCGGTTGGGTAAAGGCTGACTACTGGCAGTCTTAAGCTTACTATTATGTCTTTCTCTCTTAGGGTCGTCAGGAGGATGCGGAGGAGTACCTTGGTTTCATACTAAACGGACTGCATGAGGAAATGTTGGCACTGAAGAAGCTTATCTCTCCACAGGAAGAGAGTATGTTTCATTTCTGCACTTATTACAACTGAAATCAGACTCTTGGGTGGTACCCTGCCTACATTCACTCATTTTGTGATTTATTTTTTTTACATAGATTTTAGGGTGCACCGACGTATCGACCACTGATATTTATCGGTCAATTATTTTCCACATTAAAACAATCAGCAAATCCTTTCCCACGTGTCCTGGAAAACCTGAAATTTTGCAATGTAGTTTTCCAGTCATGGGAAAAGTCATGGAAAATTTGAAATACCTAAATGTCCAGGAAAATAATTATTTGTCCAGGAAATTATTTTAGTATAATACAACTGTTTGACTGTTTTGCTAACATAGTCCAACATTGTTGTTGTGTTAACCCCAAAAACATTTGAGATATAAACTGTAGACAACAATGACAGTCAGACCACAGATTTTTGGTTAACATTTTCAATAATTCAACGATCGGAGTCTGCTTATACCGCGGTTACCACATGTAGTATGCAGAACAGAATCACAAAATCTAGTAAAAAAAAAATGGCATTTGCTATGAAACGCAGAATGTCATGGAATATGACATAACGTCATATAGCTCGCGGCAGGTCACGCTCAGGGGAGAGTGGAGACTCCAACCCCAGGTGGTCCATCTAATATGGAATCGATTCGGTCAAGCGCAGGTAGACCTGTTCACTTACCGGGAATCCTCCCACTGCCCGCTCTGGTACGCCCTGACCGAGGCTCCCCTCGGCACAGATGCGCTGGCACACAGCTGGCCCCGGGGCTGCACAAGTATGCATTCCCCCCAGTGAGCCTACTTGCACAGACCCTGTGCAAGGTCAGGGAGGATGAGGAGCAAGTCATCCTAGTAGCACCCTACTGGCCCACCCAGTCGTGGGCTCCTGGACAGGGCCGCGACTGCATTGGCATATGCCATAACATCAATGCTTGATGCACAGTTATTGGAATCAAAATTCCGATATGTCCTAGTGTGATGATAAACTGCAAAAGTATGTGATTTAATTGAAAAATACAGTATATAATTTGCAAGTGATGTGTGCTTCAAAATAAGTGTGAAGCCGGCCGCTCATACCCTGAAAAGACCTCATCATGATCATCATGCGCACTCTTGTGTGTGAGAGATGACAGAGAGCAGAGCACTCTGAAATGTGCACCGCATACAGTCTTTGTATTTTGTTTAATTAAATCACAGCTTTACGGGGATTAATAATGACACTGGCCCATGTAGCAAACTGCTTATCTGGAGGTGAGAAACTACCGTCAAATACACAAACGCTAAAAAGCTTGATTTAAATGGATGCACCTATATTTGCTTAAATATTACACTTGTTGGGCACATAAAATATCCTGGAAATGTCTTGTAAAATTGTCCCCTAAAAAGAGGGGAACCCTGAAATTAAGTATTAAAATGGCAATATGAAAAACCAATGGTTTATTTATAATTATCACGCTTTGTAAATTTAAATACACAATTCAGAAATAATTATAGCCACAGAATGTTGAAGGGTTGGCACTCCTAAAGCCAAGCATAAATGATAATATAGTGCAAATAAGTAAAAGTCGAGAGCGCTAAAAACCAGTGCACAGTTTCTCTTTATTATTCGCAAACCTGACGTCTAGAGCAGAATTCTGAGTTGTTTTAGGTCACTACCTGTAATTGTTTCTAATGTGTGTGCTGCTCATGTCTGTGTCCCAGTTGTACGTTCATGCATTTGCTTATTAAAATTATCCGATCGTATGCTTGTTTTCCTTTAAATCTGCACGTAACCGGCGAGAAACCGTCCTTTACAGCTGCTTTTAGCGTCATCCCATTTCAAAATGATCGCCCAAAATGCATCTTTAAGATAACGAAATTCATTCACAAACTCACGCAGTTTAATCTTGTAACATGGCAATAAACATGAAAGAACGGCTCTTGCTCGTTTTCGCACTTATTGGCAATTTGCTTAGAAAAAAAAAACGGCTGATAATAAAAACAGCGAGTAGGGAGATGGTGAGTAGTGGGTGAGGTCTTATTATAATTTGTTTGTCTCCTGCTACCCAATCCAATACCCTCTTTCAACAAACATGAATATAATGGCTTGCGCCCATTTTGCTATTTGCAAAAGGAAACATTTAAGAAAACAGCTGAAAATAATAAAGACAGCGGGTAGGGAATTGTGGTTAAAGCTTCATTTTATTTTTTTATTATTTTTTTTGTTTTCTGGTTCCTAAAACTTGCCGCCCTCTTGCGCTCTCTCTATATTTTATTGGCTGTGGCTCATTGTCATCACTCACTCGTCGGGACAGTGGGCACACCTGAAGACAAGACGTCTATTTATCAAGCTGTTTTGTAAACTGTCGTAGCATCTGGAACACGTCTCAGCCTGTTGCAGGAGTGTGCACACAAGTCCGTTCGTCGTGACATCCGAAACTTCTCGTCACAGACCAGTCGCCGACTCAAAACAACAAAGGAGATGATTTTGAGTCATGTAGTGTACACTAGGCTTAAGAACATGTAATATTTAATAATTCTTGTTTGATGGCATTTTCGGGATACAACATTCGGATGCATTTGAAGAGAAGCGAAAGGAGCGCAAAGTCTAGTGGGACCACATCTTTAATTTGTGTTGCTTGGCGATATGCAATGGTCGATCGTCCTTTGGCTTTGTAAAAATAAAATTTTCTTTAGCGATGCTAAATAGTAGAGTACAAAATGGCAGGCCATATTGTGTTTAAAATAAAAATAATTTTCATATAACTGTTGGATAAAAGGCATAGGCTGTGATTTATCTGTGCCTATGGTCGAATCACAGCCATGCTTATTTATTGAATGTGTGATATTAAATATTTTTCTTTCTCTCTGAGCAGAAGCCCCCACACCAAACGGCCCTGAGTCTCAGCCTAGTGTGGAAGAAGACCCTGCTGAGAAAAAGGAAGAGGGCAGTGAGGATGAGTGGGAACAGGTTGGACCCAGAAACAAAACATCCATTACCCGTCAGGCAGACTTCATCCGCACTCCCATCACAGACATATTTGGCGGCCACATCAGGTAGGTTTGATGAAACCCATTTCAGAATCCTCCTTTCCTTTGTTGCCAGAAACTTCTAGATATTGTAGAGTCATAACCCTCATAACAGTGGCAACATGAGACACCTGACCTCTTTGGCACGTAAAATCACTGAAATGGACAGATCTGCTGCAAGTTTGCAAGGAAAATAAACTTGTGGAAAAGAAACCATGGTGCCAGGAATTGGTATGGCCTTCTTTTCATTGGCTCACGCTGCGTGGTTTGGTATGACACGAGCTTGGTGAGTGTGGTGCCATCTTCAACCCATCCTGCTCTCCCGATGGTCCTCCAGGCTGTGTGGTTACAGCCATCACAAACAATCCCACTATCTCTCTTAACCTCTCCACAGCACAATAACATGCCCTGTAGCTTCTCGCCACCACCACCGCCCGAAATTAGGTGGCTGCAGAAAAGTAGACGCCTGAACATGTGGGGGCGTCGAGGCTTAAATGAAGCCTATTCTCACTCTTTGTTTTTGGGGCTATGGCTTGGCACACTTCGCACCTGAGTTTGGGCACAAATTGCCTTATAGGAGGATTCCTTGGTTGCCATATGGAGAGTTTAATTGAGTAGCCAAGCACTTCTTTTGCTTTACTGTGACGCATATACAGTTTAGTGTGTTTAGATTCCTAGAAGCATACTCACTTTTACATCATTTTTCCCTAGGCAATTTGATTAAATCCCTTCAATTTTGTTTGGTTTTAGTTTGCAATTTTTCCTTGCTCTTGGGATGAGGATTGGGGAAAATGGTTTGTTTATTTCTGTTAGCTAAAATCAATACCTACTGCAGTCATGCTGTCAGCACTGAACAGATGCCTGTCGTGCATTTTATTTTTTATTTTGTTTTTCTCTCTATCTCATTTTAGGCTAGTCAGTTTTGTTGCCAACTATGTAAACCTAGTGTTTTCATGAAAATGTTTCTCTTGATTCTCAATGGTGTCGCCTGCGCCGCTGGTGAATTCAGCTGCTAAACTTTGCCTAATGGCAAAACCATTTGATAATTTGGCCAAGCTTGTAGCCTGATTTGAATATGATCAAAGGGAGAAAGACTAGTTGTGTCAGTTTAATTCAGAACCGTTACTGTGTTTTGTTCTAAAGGTATGCATAATTATTGATTGGTTATTCATATGACACAGGGCTCCAGACTGGAACTAAATGGTCGTGTTTTGCGACCATTTTCCCTGCCGGTGCGACTAAATTCTGTTATAGGTAACACTAGTGCGACTACAGAGTTGGCTTGCACAGACTAAATTTAGAAGACTTTTCACACATCACCACCCTCAAATTTACTGTAGTAACACCAATTGTTAACTATTGGCAGAAATACACTCAAACACTTTATTAGCCACACCTGTACACCTACTGTGTCATGCGATTTATCTAATCAGCCAATCGTGTGGCAGCAGTACAATCCATAAAATCATTCAGATACGGGTCAAGAGCATCAGTTAATGTTCACATCAACCATCAGAATTGGGGAAAAATATGATCTCAGTGATTTGGACCGTGGCATGATTGTTGGTGTCAGACGGGCTGGTTTGATTATTTCTGTTACTGCTGATCTCTTGGGATTTTCACGCACAACAGTCTTTAAAGTTTACTCGGAATGGTGCCAAAACGTCCAGTGAGCTGCAGTTCTGCTGACGGAAACGCCTTGTTGATGAGAGGTCAGCGGAGAATAGCCAGACTGGTTCGAGCTGACAAAGACTACAGTAACTCAGATAACCACTCTGTACAATTGTAGTGAGCAGAATAGCATCTCGGAATGCACAACACGTCACACCTTGAGGCGGATGGGCTACAACAGCAAAAGACCAGAGTTCCTAATAAAGTGGCCAGTGAGTGTATATTCATATTACTTCTATAATGCTATTACATTTATGATAGGCTACATTAGGGCCGTGACAGAATATTAATAATTTTTGCTACAACTATGGAAGTTTCTAAATGTTTATTTTGTGTTTGTTTTAAAACTTTAGGGTATTTTTTTTTTTTTTCATTTAAAAAATGCTCATGTTTGGCCTACATCTTGCCATGGTAGTGAAGATCTGTGCACTGTTTTAACTGGTTACCATGGTCTACAAATACCACTGTTTAAAAAAAAAAAGGAAAAAGACATTCATAAGGGTAAATGCAAAATAAAATCAAGGGCTTTAAAGCTTGTACGTTCGTGAATTGTGGACAAGCCACAATTGTGGTCGTCTTCTAATGCTCTCTTGTTTGTAGGAAAATATAACTGGTTTTGTTTGCCTTCAGAAATTCCAAGAGATGACTGAACTTGTTAATAAATCCCTGATGAAAGGAATCTGTTTCACGTGTGTGTAAAACTTCATCGCATCTGTACTGTTTGTACTGTGTGATTATAATAAAGTGATTTCTGGATTTCAACATCGAATTTTTCCTGGGTTGATGGATGTAAATATTCAGATGGTTATCGAGAGTGGGTAATTGAACTCTATTATACACTAAACAGTCAACAAATGTAGTTAATTTAGCAGTTCTACCAATTGAGGTGATGGTGCCACCAATTGTAGACATCTTGTGACATCTCAAAGGTGCAGAGTTTGCAACAGCAGTATCCTATAGGAAACACTCTCTCATATGCTGTATGTAAAGAGTGCCTTGATGTCATTCACGCTGAGAATCCAGGTTTCCCCTTTGACATGCCCACATCTTTAAAACCTCTCTTTTTGTTTTTAGATCTGTGGTATATCAGCAGAGCTCAAAAGAATCTGCTACCCTGCAGCCCTTCTTCACGCTGCAGTTGGACATCCAATCAGAGAAGATCCGCACAGTCCAGGAGGCCCTGGAGGTACTGGTGGCACGGGAGTCCGTTCAGGGCTACACCACTAAGAGCAAGCAGGAGGTGTGAATCAATAACATTGCAAATTTTCTGCCCTTTTATTTTAAAGGGAGCATTTCTTTTTCTCCCTGCAGTGTCATGTGTAGGTGTGCTGGCAGGGCCTGTGTTTGAGTGCTGCATTGAATTTAAATATGAGTGTGTGTTTTTAATGGTGTGTATTATTGGCCCTGAATTCCTCTAGCCTGACTCTGGTTAGTTGGAGTTTACCTCCATAGGTTGTCACTGTTTCTGACCCCTTGAAGTATTAAAGACAATACTATGGTAACCGTTTATACGAAACACACTAATTGGCCACACCATCCCACACTTCTGATCTTCAGTTGCTCAAATGTTTGTTAGGGATGAACTGTTACTACATTAAAAAGGTAACTAAATCTGGAAGAGCTGTCTTAAAGTTGTAGCCTACCGTTCTATCTTTCATCCCTCTTTACTGTTTCTTCCCTTTTTTGCCACATTAGAGTAGGTCTTGTTGAAGATGCTTTCATTTGTTATAGCATGCTGTTGATGCATCATTTAACCCTTTCCAACTGGCAGTACTAAAGCCCGTTTTAGGTACTTTACTTGGGACTACTACTTTTCGTCACTTTCGCACCTAAGGAATTATAGTTCCTTGGAGCCGTTTTTGGTGGATTTTTAGCTCATACTCTGGAGTATGTACTAAAGGGACTGTGGGAGGTGCTGCAGCCTGTGATTGGTCAAAAACCCTTGATGCAAAAAGCATTGAGAAAGGAGAGGAGACTAGCTTCAAGCATGCTACTCGGAGGATTTTACAATTCCCTTAACAGAAATGGAAGAAAAAAAACGACAAAGGATTGTGTGCCTGTTACTGTATGATAACTTGCATCAAGATGTATTTAAGTCAATGAGTGAGTATTTCAGTACAATAATTTGTTGTCATAAAAGCCTTTATTGTAAAAGATTGTTGATAAATAGGTTTATAGTGCTTTAATGTTTAAATGTTGTCCGCTGAGTTCAGCGTGTGCTGCGTGGTGGTCTGACCGCTCAACTCATCTTTCACTCCGGCTGCAGCACGCACAGCTCTCGCACCCAGTTTAAAGTGTAAAGTGAAGACAAAGAAGTGTCCGAAAATTGGAAAATGCTGCCTTCGAGGGCTGAGGTAGGATGAAATTAGGTGCTTTTTAAACTGTTCAGAGACCAGTTTCCTTTAGAGTTCCATTCATCCGTGGGCCTGGGTAGCTAAGCAAGTAAAGATGCTGACTACCACACCTGGAGTCACAAGTTCGAATCCAGGGCGTGCTGAGTGACTCCAGTCAGGCTTCCCAAGCAACCAATTGGCCCGGTTCTTAGGGTGGGTAGAGTTACGTTGGGTTAACCTCCTCATGGTCGCTATAATGTGGTTCTCGCTCTCGGTGGGGCACGTGGTGAGTTGTGCGTGGATGCCGTGGAGAGTAGCGTGAAGCCTTCACATGCGCTAGGTCTCCGCGGTAACGCGCTCAACAAGCCACGTGATAAGATGCGCAGATTGACTGTCTCAGACGTGGCGGTAACTGAGATTCGTCCTCCGCCACCCGGATTGAGGCGAGTCACTACGCCACCAGGAGGACTTAGGAATTGGGAATTGGGCAAGCCAAATTAATAAAAAAAAAAGTTCCATTTCATCCAGAAATGCTGTTGTTTAAACCATTAATTGATTAGGCAGCTGCCTATGTTTTCAGATGCAGCCAAAGCTCATAAAACAGCCCTAACAAAAGCGTAACTCCAATCCCAGCATCCTCCATCGATGTTGTTGATTTTGGTGGTGTTGATTTCATTGTTTATATTGAATCGCACATTCCAATCACGTCAGAAGAAAAATGGTCGATAATAGATTACATCACTACGGTGGTAACTTGGCAATGCGAATGCAACGGGAAAAGTCTCCTCGGGTGTTCCGTTCCTCGTACGAGTTCTCATATAGAATGTTACTAAAGGAAAAGTACAGGACTGCGGGTGGGAAAGGGCCTGTTAGGTGTTTTTCCACACAATTGTGGAACTACTGTAGTACCTGTCCTGATCTAAACACCATTGGTTGTGGAACTATACCTGTTCCGATTAAATTCCAAGCATAATTTTTCCACCAGGGACATGAAAGCAGGCACTTCATTTAAATAAGCTTTGATGTAAACGGGACGCTGTGAGCAACTCAAATCGCTTTTACATAGACAACAGGGGACCCAGTCTCATCAGTCACCAACAGTTACCAGTATATTTTAATATTGTTATTCAAGTGTTTTATCTACTATTAATGTTTGAATTGTATTTCTCTTATCAATTTAAGAGGTGAAACTGGTGATATGGCTGATATGAGCTCAATCTGAATTCACTGTGTTTATGGACATGACGTAATGACACAAAGATGAATGCCAGCGATTTTGCGCCAAATCCATCCGACAGCTCAAAATAAAAAAATATGTAGGCTTACCTTAGTGAATCAGGGTAAGGATAGGACATTGAGTACATAATTAGTGTTCAAAACACTTTTTAATAAAAAAAAAAAAATCTTACATAGTGCAGCTTTAAGAAATGCAAAGATTGGTATTTTCCTCTGTATTTTTTGTGTATTTAATACATTCAGGCTGTTTTAATTTACTGGAAATATATTACTTTTAATAACTTGAATAGAAGATACAGATTTGAGTTAATTAACTTCACGTTGTAGATTGTGGGATATTTTGGACCTTTTTATTCAAATTAATTTATAACGCTGTGTAAATACAGTTAATAACATACCTCCTACACTGGTTACTGTGAGATTTCAGGTGAATGTACCTGGATGCGGTCACGGTGATAACGGACGTGATTGTTGGTGTGGATGATACAGCGAGACTGGCGGATCAACAATGCTTGACATGTTGTACTTTTACACTGTATGCCAGTTTATCCAGTAAACAATGTTCATCTATATAGAAACACTCCATGATTATGAGCCTGTTTCATCTTTTCAATCAAGGAAGTAAAAGATGCGCGCCAGTTTTTTTTATTTTTTTTTTTTTTTTTATTCTGTTGCTGACAGGCTAGCAGTAGGGTGCCCTCTAATGGTGGATTATACAGTCTTGTGCTCCATGGCTCAAATGCAAACATTTTGTTTGTCTTGATTTGTTTTAGATTGAGATCAGCCGGCGAGTGACTCTTGAAGAGCTTCCTCCAGTGCTGGTGCTTCATCTCAAGAGATTTGTCTTTGAGAAGACCGGTGGATGTCAAAAACTTGTCAAGAATGTCGATTACCCTGTTGATCTGGAGATCAGTAAAGGTATTGTTCACTGAAACTGCTCTGCTCATTCCTTAAAAACATGAGTCTTGTATACAGTTTCTTTTGGAAAGCTGCCCTTTTTATTCCTTATACAAATCTTTTGGAGTCTCACAGCATTCCCATGGTCATGGGAAAACCTAGAGAAGTCAAGGAAATTAATAAGATTTGAATCAAGGAAATTAGGTGATATGTTTTTCAATGATCTTTACTACAATTTTCATTGGCTAGATATTGCTGTTGTGTAGAGTAAAACTTATGGTAATCATAGTAATTTGTGAGTAAATTGTTTTTTTTTTGAGTAGGGATGGGTTTTGATACAGATTTCCTGATTTGATTGATTCACAAGCATTCGATTTCGATATCTATTCATATGGGTATATTTCAGTTACAGTCATTTTGCGTGCATATAAAATAAAAAAATCTCTCAGCTAATGCTGTCAATTAAAAAGGGACCTCCTCGTGGTCGCTATAATGTGGTTCGCTCTCGGTGGGGTGCATGGTGAGTTGTACGTGGATGCCGTGGCGAATAGCGTGAAGCCTCTACATGCGATATGTCTCCGTGGTAATGCACTCAACAAGCCACATAATAAGATGCACAGATTGATGGTCTCCGACGTCGAGGCAACTGAGATTAGTCCTCAGCCACCCGGATCGAGGCGAGTCATTACACCACCATGAGGACCTAGAGCGCATTGGGAATTGGGCATTCCATTGGGGAGAAAAAAAAAAAAAAAGAGTAGCTCTTATCTACTTGAATAGGGAAAGACCGAAATCTCCTAAACGGTTGGTAAAGATTACGATCAAAGAACATATTTCAAATTGTCAGTAAAATGTGACAACACTGGTATCATAAATTGTGCTGCTTTACCTCAGATTATTCAACAACAACAACAAAAAAATTCCCAGCTTGTATAGCTAATGTGCATGCACACTCTCGAGTCTAACAGGCAATTTCTGTATCTAAAAGGTGATTTGGCTCTTTTATCTGTAAGGCGAGTCTTCCTTTCAACATCCATTGACTGTTGGGCATTCCAATGTCACCCATTAATTTAAATAGAAGTGGCCCAACTCTGCTAAATAGTCTGTCGCGATGCATCTGAAATACGATGTTCTAACCCAGTCCTACTTTCGAGTCTGTTCTTTTCAATGAATAGATTGAACCAGTTCACAAGTTAGTCTGAATGATTTATTAGCAAATCTGTCTGAATTATTACAGAAAAGAAATCCTTATCCACTAATGACAAATGATTGGAAAGGTTAGAAAGTGTGGGAACCCTGGTCTCAACATTCATCGACACAGCTTCATCAGTCTGACTCTGTTGGCTCATGCACAGTGCAGTCCCAGTCTCTATTTGAGAGCTTGTGATCTCACCCAGTTCCAATTTTCTCAATTTTTTTTAAAGGATTATTCCAACTGTGTAAGTCATTATTCTGCAGTTGGATGAGTGTGAAATTATTTGCAAAACCTGCATTTGGCCTCAATGTGACTCCCCTTAAATGGACTCAAAGAGATCCCCCCGCAAAATGTGAACCTGACCAAAATAAGCAAGAGCACTAATGAGGGAGCAGCACAAATCCCTTTCTATTATAAATGTTTTCCTGCTGATAAAAGGAGGCTACATGTACTCTGGTTAGGAACAGTAAATACCAAGCTGCATTCAAGTTCTTTTGGAACTTGTAGTCTAGATTAAATTTACTACAATTGCTACAAAGACTGAGCAGTTCTCTTTTTAAATGCTGATTCTCTTTTCTCAGATCTAACAAATGGATCGTGTTAATAGTTGTATTTGGCACATTGTAAAATCCGCTGTATGCGTACACTGATCATGGTGGGTTTTTTTGTTTGTTTGTTTTTTTCCTGCAGATCTCTTGTCACAGGGGGTGCGGAGCAAAATCTTTAAAGGCCAAAGAACCTACAGGCTCTTTGCAGGTATGTTTTTATTCCCTTGATTAAAAACTGGAGAATTCTCCTCTGATCTAAATAACCAATAAGTAAATCTCATAATGTCACTTCCTTTTTTTTCTTCTCCTGATCTATTTTGTTCTAACATTGCCCTTGTTGGCCATGCAGTTGTTTGACAAAGTGCAGTCCCTGATGCAGTACTGATGATTGTCTAGTGGTTCAAAAAAATGAACTGTGAATGAACTGTGGGACAAACAAAGGTTGCCGGTTTAGTTCACTCCAGGTAGTTCCTGCAAGTCTTTTAAGATAGCGATTGGTTTTTGTGCCAAGCCTGTGCTCAGCTGGTTCAGCTGGCCGCTCTTTTCCACTGACCTGAGAGCCGAATGGTAACGTAACTGGCTACGTGGTCATTTTATGTGACTACCTCAGACATAAACAGTGCGTCACAGTGTTTGTGTAGCCTACAGTTTTGACTCCTCCTGTTTTTTTGAGGAAATATTTAAACATACAGAGAAATGCAATACAACATTATTACATTACTCAAGATTGGGGGGGTTTAGCAAGACTGACTGAATTCAATGCCCCGGTTAGTCAGCTAGATGGTCTGTGTCCTTGTACTCTTTAAGTTTTCAATTTGTTTATGATTTGCTCAGTCATCCTATTGAAGCCGGCATGCTTAATTTCTTGCCATTTCTCCTCTGTAGACTTTATTTTTTTTTTTATCGTGATCTCTAGTTTATTTTGGATCTCCGTAGAAGACCATATCGCAAGCAGAACGATTGTTTCCTCCGCATTTCCTGTACGCATTTTTGTGGGGTTTTTATTGTTATAGAGTGAAAAACGACTCCTTGCTGCAGACGGTAGCTACTGTTGTTGTTGTTTGAAAAACTACCTGGTGACAAAACAATCGCATCCTCTGCCCCCCAATGTAATCTGTTCCTGTGTAGAGACCAGCAAGCTTTTAAGGCTGGTGCAGAACCATATTTTCTGTCCCGGAATGGCCTTTACACCGGTGGAAACGCACAAAACCGTTTTGAGAATTTGTACCTGCCTAGGAACCCACCCACGAATCATGTCTGTGGAAAAGGGCTATCAGAGAGACGGGGTCGCTTGATGGCTCAGAAGGCTGTATCCTTGATTGGGCTGCATTCAAATTTCAGGATGTTTTTTTGTTATTGGAAACACTAGCACATTTAAAAGAAAATTAGTAATTTTAGGAGTGCAAACTACTCTCATTTAAGCTAGTCACCTTTTGTTTTTTAAGCTAATCTGACCAAATTGTTCTGTAAAATGTTCTACATTTTCCTTATTAAAATCACTTGAAAGGGTAAGCTTAAACACTTAAAAAAAAAAAAAAAACAAAAAAAAAAAAAAACCTTTAAATACAACTAACAAATGAACTGAAATATACATGTGGAACAACTGCTATGACTTTCTCACCTTTTTCACTTCATAAGTTTGCATCCCTGAATTTCATTTAAATCTATTAATTCAAACTATTCATTCTTGAGACTCAAATTGAAATTCACCCCTGCACACACTTTTTAAATGATCGTAATGGCTGTGATTTGGTCTATCCTGACTAGTGCTGAGGAAAGTAACAGGTAGTATGTGATCTGTTTTATACTTCAGCAGCGGTCTGGACAATAATTTACACTTGAATGACACTGAGAAACACTTGAAAATACACATTGACAAGTTAAATTAAAAAAATATAGAACAGTTGTACCTGATAGTACTTGGTTATCCAAATCTATCACTTTGATATCTAATATTTTATTATTGGCATACAGGCTGACAAGAAAAGCATAGTTAAAATTGTTACTCAGCTGTGACTACACTAAAGCTTTGTTCAGACAGGCAGCAAAAATCCACATCAAACCACATCCAATTGGAAAGGTCAGATCTGATTTCAGGTTTTCTTATTCTATTATTTATTTTGTTGATCAAGATTCGTATTTTTTTTTTTTTTTTCCTCTCTCTCACAGTGGCTGCTACTCGCTTATATCTCTTGACACTGTGCTGAGGCTTGAGTCTGAACAAACAGATCCAGTTTTGGAAATCTCAGTATCGACCGATCCGATACCAGTTACTTTTTTTTTTTTTTTTTTCATAATCAGTTTAGAATATCTTTACATTATTGTGTGGAACTAATTGGGTGTGCTCTTTTAATATGTAAAGAAACACAAACCTCTAACGACACATTATTTCAATATAAATATTGCTTATTAAGAAAAACTTTATTGTTAACTAGTGTACTGAATAATGTAGCAGCAAAACTAACAGTAATTCCAGTATAAGTCATCAGTATGTAAAAAAAAAAAAAAAAAAAGGAAACTTGTATCTGGACTTTAAAGGATTCAGATCTCTTTTTTTTTTTTTTTTTTTTTTCAATTTAGTTGTAAGATATCAGTTCACTTTTCATTCACATGGTTATTTTTTGGAACCCATTCAACTTAAATAGTATTATTTGTAAACAAATGATAATATATTATAATAGTAATATATAGTAATATATCTCAATCGTGCACCTTTAACTTTAAAACCCTCTGGCTTTTATTTTGACATTCTGAACTCTCCAGGAAGTCCTGTATGTGTCTGTTTGTAGGCAAGTTCACAGTAGTTTAATTCGCTTTTTCAAATTCTGGTAAAAAAAGCACCTCCAGTGCCATTCTAAATGCGTATTATGAGTGAACCGAACTATTGAGCATCTACATCTGAGATGTTGTTCGTGAGGAGCGCTCAAATATTGCACACCGCGTGAAGGCTAAAAATAGCCGCGATTGTGTGTAAACAGAGCAGCGCCATTCACATTGAATAAAATGCACGAGTCATATGAACAACTTCAACTGTGTTTTTATGGTTCTTTTATGTCGTCTTTTTTTTTTTTGAGCTTGACAGTAACGAACATGACTAACACACAGTATCGGATTTGGAACGGCTCGTAGGACCGATACCTGATCCGTTAAAAAGCTTCAGTATCGGAGCAGATACCGATCCAGGTATCGGATTGGTGCATCCCTACTACAAATGACAGTGTGGAAACCCTGTCCTAAAGATTGTTTTTTTAAAAGCAGTTCGGAATTGGGTTGCTTTGTCAACAAATCCTATGGAAATATGGGAAAAACTGTAAGACTGGTTGCTGTGAGCTGCTTCTGTATCAGCAGTAATACAAAAAATGGCCTCAAGCTATACAGCATGGCGCAACATTCCCCGACCAGTGATTTGTCATTTGGACCTTTTCCACAGTTTGATTTGAATCCTGTTTATATGAACTTATATGACAGGCTTATGTGCTAATACTTGTATAATGGCTTCCAGTGAGCTGTCATCAAGAAGTTCACCTCCATCCTTCCAGCAACTTCCTACAGTTGACTGGTTGGGCCTTCTCTTTCTCTTCAATGACCCCTTACACATGGCTCACTGACCTGTTTAAACACACATGGTCTTTCCTTTCCTTCATTTTCACTTTTCTCCCACCTCAGGACTGAATTGCATGTTTATTTTCCTTTCTGAGGGGAAAAATGTCTCCCTGCTTGTCAGAATGTAGCCTGTCCAGCAAACACCTGGCAACAGTTGCAATACCAATAAATTTCCCCGAAGCCTCTTTTTCAAGGATGTTCCCATGTTTGACCATCTGGTGTAGGAGGAAAATAGAGATGCCACTGTGTAAGTTATAAAACTCTTAATTTATTCGCCTGTGATATAACAAGATATTCCACTGTCCCTGATGGTCAAAATTTAGCTTTGCTGGGAGCCAAGTGTTGACCCAAGTAGAAAACACTCAACTCCATGCAATCAAAACAGGAAGTTTAGCATCCAGAAATGTGCATTTTTTCCAATCGAGTCAAATATCCAGCTGATTTCCCTCTATATTTCGATTGATGTTAAAATGCTATTGACACCATGTTGGGATTGTTGTAATTTACTTTCATTGTAGAGGTTTATAAAGAGCCTAAATCTAGGTTGTTTAAAGGAAATCAGTCTGAAGCTTACTGTTTACTGTATAATGATTTGGGCCTGTAAAGCGTATGCTGCTTTTGTTAACATGGGCCCCAAGTGCTTGAAAGAAGTTACATATTTTACTAAACTCGGAACACATGTTGTAGGAACCCATCAACTTTCTGATAACGTGCAGGGGCTGTTTAATAAACATGTGGTTTCATCGGTCATGGTTTTGAATGTGGAGTAGCCCATACTGCCATTCAACTCCACACTTGTGCTGAAAGTTGCTGGTATTGATTTGGCTTACTCCATACATCAATGGCCTATGCTGAGGTTGCAAAAAAAAAAAAAAAAAACAGTGCTATGATGTAGAGTTGTCATGATACCAATATTTCGGTAGATGATACCAATAACGTTGAAATTTCATGATTCTTAATAGCGTCAGGGCTGTCAGTTGATTAAAAATGTTCATCAAATTAATTACATGACATGCATAAACAAATTGATCCCATATACAGTTGAAGTCATAAGTTTACATGCACTTAGGTTGAAGTCATTAAAACTAATTTTTTTTAACCAATCCACAGATTTAATATTAGCAAACTATAGTTTTGGCAAGTCGTTTAGGACATCTACTTTATGCATGACACAAGTAATTTTTCACAGACAGATTGTTTCACTTTTAAATGACTATCACAGTTCCGGTGGGTCAGAAGTTTACATACACTACGTTAACTGTGCCTTTTTGCAGCTTGGAAAATTCCAGAAAATTGTCAAGCCTTTAGACAATTAGTCAATTAGCTTCTGATAGGTGTATTGAATTGGAGGTGTACCTGTGGATGTATTAAGGCCTACCTTCAAACTCAGTGCCTCTTTGCTTGACATCATGGGAAAATCAAAAGAAATCAGCCAAGACCTCAGGAAAAAAAAAATTGTGGACCTCCACAGTCTGGTTCATTCTTGGGAGCAATTTCCAAACGCCTGAAGGTACCACGTTCATCTGTAAAAACAATAGTACACAAGGATAAACACCATGGGATCACGCACCCATCATACTGCTCAGGAAGGAGACGCATTCTGTCTCATATAGATAAATGTAGTTTGGTGTGAAAAGTGCAAATCAATCCCAGAATAACAAAGGACCTTGTGAAGATGCTGGCGGAAACAGACAAGTATCTATATCCTCAGGAAGACGAGTCCTATATTAACATAACCTGAAATGCTGCTCAGCAAGGAGGAAGCCACTGCTCCAAAACCGCCATAAAGCCAGACTACAGTTTGCAAGTGCACTTAGGAACAAAGATCTTACTTTTTGGAGAAATGTCCACTGGTCTAATGAAACAAAAACTGAACTCTTTGGCCATAATGATCATTGTTATGTTTGGAGGAAAAAGGGTGAAGCTTGCTAGCCGAAGAAAACCATTCCAACCGTAAAGCATTGGGGTGGCAGCATCATGTTGTGGGGGTGCTTTGCTGCAGGAGGGACTGGTTCACATCACAAAATAGATGGCATCATGAGGAAGGAAAATTGTGGATATATTGAAGCAACATCTCAAGACATCAGCCAGGAAGTCAAAGCTTGGTCGCAAATGGGTCTTCCAAATTGACAATGACCCCAAGCATACCTCAAGTTGTGGCAAAATGGCTTAAGGACAACAAAGTCAAGGTATTGCAGTGGCCATCACAAAGCCCTGACCTCAATCCGATAGAAAATTTGTGGGCAGAACTAAAGTGTGTGTGAGCAAGGAGGCCTATAAACCTGACTCAGTTACACCAGTTCTGTCTGGAGGAATGGGCGAAAATTCCAGCAACTTATTATGAGAAGCTTGTGGAAGGCTACCCAAAACATTTGACCCAAGTTAGACAATTTAAAGGCAATGCTACCAAATATGTAAACTTTTGACCTACTGGGAGTGTGATGAAAAATAAAAGCTGAAATAAATCATTCTCTCTACTATTATTCTGACATTTAACATTCTTAAAATAGTGATCCTTACTGACCTAACACAGGTAATGTTTTCTATGATTAAATTTCAGGAATTGTGAAAAACTGAGTTTAAAATGTATGTAATGTGTGTATGTAAATTTCTGACTTCAACTGTATCAGTGTTTGCTGAGAAAGGCCCCCAAATAAAGAATTCAATAAAAATAATACATAATTCATATATATATATACACACATACACACACAACGATCAGCGTGTAGGTCCCCCTCGTGCCACCAAAACGGTACCAACCTGCATCTTGTATGTTTTTTGTTTTTGGCACCATTCAGAGTAAATTCTAGAGACTGTTGTGTGTGGAAATCCCAGGAGATCAGCAGTTACAGAAATACTCAAACCAGGGGCCTGGGTAGCTCAGTGGTAAAATACGCTGGCTACCACCCCTGGAGTTCGCTAGTTCGAATCCCAGGGCGTGCTGAGTGACTCCAGCCAGGTCTCCTAAGCAACCAAATTGGCCCGGTTGCTAGGGAGGGTAGAGTCACATGGGGTAACCTCCTCGTGGTCGCTATAATGTGGTTTGTTCTCGGTGGGGCGCATGGTGAATTGAGTGTGGTTGCCGCGGTGGATGGCGTGAAGCCTCCACACGCGCTATGTCTCCGTGGCAACGCGCTCAACAAGCCACGTGATAAGATGCGTGGGTTGACTGTCTCAGACGCGGAGGCAACTGGGATTCGTCCTCCGCCACCCAGACTGAGGCGAAACACTATGCGACTACGAGGACTTAGAGCGCATTGGGAATTGGGCATTCCAAATTGGGAGAAAAAGGGGAAACCCCCCCCCTCCATGCGATTATCTAATCATGCAGATACGGGTTAGGTGCTTCAGTTAATGTTCACATCAACCATCAGAATGGGGGAAAAATTTGGTCTCCATGATTTGGACCGTGGCATGATTGTTGGTGCCAGATGGGCTGGTTTGAGTGTTTCTGTAACTGCTGATCTCCTGGGAACAGTTTCTAGAATTTACTCCAAATGGTACAAAAACATCCAGTGAGTGGCAGTTCTGCGGATGGAAACGCCTTGATGAGAGAGGTCAACAGAGAATGGCCAGACTGGTTCGAACTGACAAAGTGTGTGTGCCTACCATCTTAGAAAATAATTGTTTCGAATTTTAGATCACGTCATGTCATCTGACACATGCTTCCGGTGTGTGACCGGCCATTAATTTACCCTGCCGCTGACACTTGGGCTTTGTGTTTAGAAAACATTTTGAAAAGAAAAAGACACTTGTGCAACAAGCAGCCCAATTTATTTCTGAAAAAAAAATCCCTCTCGATAATCAGCGGGAAAATCTTCAGATTATCACTGCATGAAAAAGGCCTAGATCCCAAGCCTAATATGTATGTAAATTCCGATTCAAATTACTCATCTGCCATTGACAATGCATTATATTCTAAAGCATTGAGTAGACAATTCAAAATGTCTTAAATGTTTAATTGTTGGCCTGTGTACATATGCGTCAGACGGACACTTTTGGGGCATCTCGGTGGTTTTCAGCTTCATAAATGCCACATTTTTAGGACACTGTGTAAAGTTAAAAGTCGTTTGAAAGTTTGTAAATGGCATCTCAAGATCCCTGCATTTTTGTGCTTGTCCAGTTGTCAAGAATGCATCCTGTCCCTGCTTGCGTGGCTCGTAAAACATTTTTTTACGACATTTACTTAAAGCTTGAGTTGCTCCGATTATTGGAAAATATGTACTTTATGGAATTTACTTGCGGTCAGAAGGTGGTATTGTGGTAAAAAAAAAATATATAATCACATCACACTAATGCACTAAATTGACAGCCCTAATATTAATTATAAATATTAACAAATTGAAACAATGGCTTGTAGACTTCAACTATTTGTTAATATTGCTTTGAGTTTTTCCAAGTAATTATTAAAGCAAGCAGTAATAAAATGAAGCAATAGAACAAAGGTACAAATTAAGTGGTGAGACGTTTTGAATGTTTTCTAGTTTACTTTAGTTCAAGTTAAGATTTTTGCATTCTAGTAAATATTAAATGTAAAAATGGTGTTGGGGGCCTGTGTAGCTCAGCGAGTATTGATGCTGACTACCACCCCTGGAGTCACGAGTTCGAATCCAGGGCATGCTTAGTGACTCCAGCCAGGTGTCCTAAGCAACCAAATTGGCCCGGATGCTAGGGAGGGTAGAGTCACATGGGGTAACCTCCTCGTGGTCGTGATTTAGGGGTTCTCGCTCTCAGTGGGGCGCGTGGCAAGTTGTGCATGGATGGCGGAGAGTAGCATGAGCCTCCACGTGCTGCGAGTCTCCGATGTCGTGCACAACGAGCCACGTGATAAGATGCGCGGATTGACTGTCTCAGAAGCGGAGGCAATGGAGACTTGTCCTCCACCCGGATTGAGGTGAGTAACCGCGCCACCACGAGGACCTACTAAGAACTGGGATTTGGGCATTCCAAATTGGGAGAAAAGGGGATTAAAAAAAATAAAAAATGGTAAATAGTACACAATGCAAATACTTTTCGCACACATGTTCAAGCAACTAACTAATACCCCAATATTGACTTGGTACTGAAGCTTCTGTACTTCTTTTACATCTGTAATTTGACATATGAGTATATATAGAAATTAGTGTGCAACTTTTTTTACATGATTCATCCACTGTGTCTTTCCACAGTTGTCTATCACCATGGGAACAGTGCCACGGGTGGCCACTACACTACAGATGTCTTCCACATCGGTTTGAATGGTTGGCTGCGCATTGATGACCAGGCGGTGAAAATTATCAATCAGCACCAGGTGGTGAAGCAGACTTCAGAGCGCACTGCTTACCTGCTGTACTACCGTCGATTGGACCTGCTGTAGAATCCATACACGCGCACACAAACACGCACACGTTTACATACAGACATGCACACAATCACACACTAACACACCCACACGTGTCTCAACAAGAACACTGCCCAACTTCACAATTGTCCTTCCTCCTTCAACCCTGCTATTCCAGAGAGCCAGCTTTTCCAACGATTTTTCTTTTTTTCGAAAGACGACGACAAACGTATCTAAAGACTTTCCCCGAAATGGCGTCCGCCCCTCCACGTATGACTTTGCGCGGGTCTGGAAGAGGTTAAGAGGAGAAATGTTAGCACTGGAGAAGGCTCCAGTTTGGAGAGACGGTCCTGAAACACTGCTAATGTCCACAGCCTCGTGTTGACTGGCCCGAGTGGATCCCCACCAAAAGGACTCAAACCAGTTGAGGCAGAAAACTGATGGACTGCTGGAGAAAATCATACTTTTTTCTTTTCTGTTTTTGTTTAATCTACTTTTTTAAATGGCATAGAGAGAAAAAAATATAAAGTGCTTTGCCTTTTAGCGAAGGGAGTTGCAGCAGTTCAGTGGAGCCTGTTAAATTGACGAGCATAAATGAGGCCCAGCACCAGCGAGCTACTGAAATTTGTGTAGATCTGTGAGTTTCTCGACTCTTCAAGCAAGACACTCTACTTCAACTCCTCTTCCCCATTTCGCTCACAATCCTGACACTTTCAGATCTGAATTACACTTGAGTCATGGAAAAGATAGCGGGCTGGAGAAAGGGTGCTGCAGTGTGCTGAAATGGGGGAAATAAAACCAAAACGAAAAAAAAAATTCAAATTGGCTTCTATGTTTGAAAACCTCTGTGATTTTGCGTGTAGGATTCTAATGACTCTTACAATTTTAATGCGCTTTAGGATATACATGATTAAAAAAAAGCTTTGTGCACGAAAAAATATAAAACTGGTCAATAAAAATGTGGATGTGCTTTTTGCACATTTCTTGCAGATATTTGTTTTAAAAAGTATTATAAAAAGGAAATGCAAAAATCTAAATTTTGGTGATGATCACCTTGAGCTCCCTGGGGGGTTTGCGCTTGTTCTTTTAGGCTTTCTATGTACTTTCTCGCACACTTTAATGCTGGTAAGATACCAGTGATGTCTAAGATTCCATCATGAACATTAATGGAATAGGTCGCCCTAAAATTAAAATTCTGTTAGTGTACACATCCTCGTGTCATTCCAAACCCATATGACCTTTTTTCGTAGAAGGATAGCTCAATGAGATTTCAGTTTCAGTCCATCTTATGAATTCAATGCAACTGATAGTGACTTGCTTTAAAGCTTAAAAAGGACCAAAATGTGTCATAAGTAGTCAATGCAACTTGTGCATCATATTCCAAGTCCTCTGAAGGCATACAATAGGTTTAGGACTTAAAACATCAGAAATTGTCACGTGAACTCCTGTGCGACTATTCACAGATTTTTTTTTTTTTTTTTTCAGGCTGTTCTCACCAAAACCTATGTATGTCTTCAGAAGACTTGGAATATGATGCATTAACTACTTATGACACATTTTGGTCCTTTTTAGGCTTTATAAGTAAGTCACTATCAACTGCCATTGTATTGGAAAAAAAATAGACCGGAACATTAATTAAAATTTCTCCTTTTGTTACGCTTAAAGTCGTACTTGTTTGAAATGCCATGAGGGTACATTTTGAGTAGTAAATTTGACAGTTTTAATTTTTGGTGAGGTGTTCTTTTAACCCACATTTATTTTTGTCACATTCTTCAGTAGTTCTTCTGTTAGTTCATTTCTGTATCATTTGAATAAGTTTATCAGCTTTCCTCTGCCTGCCTTTTGATGTCAGTAGAACAGCAAGAACTGAGCCACTCTTGCAAAGGGTAAAGAGAGGGCTGTTTTAAGACAGGTGCATAATCTGGTCCGCATCCTTTTGTTTGTTAGCCCGCTCCGAGCAGTCAGCCTGTAATTTACATGTTGAGGCTTTGTGTGCAGCTCTGAGGATAATACCTCCAGAATGGGTTGCAAGAAATGACTCTAATGGCTGTGTTGTCACCAGGTGAGAGCCAACTCTGCCTAAAATGCATCTACAGATGTGCAAACAATGAATCATGTTTTGGAGACCTTGCATCAATATTATACCTGATTGTATTCTGTTGATTTTTGACTTTTTTTTTTTTTCTCTCTTTAGTACCCTTCAATTTCTGTTTCTTTTGAAAGAAAATGACCCAAGGTTAAAGCACAACAATGATTAAAGCTGTACAAGTACTTTGCTTGACCATATATATTTCATTTTACATTTATTTAAATTTGAGATTTCCATACAATAAAAGTACAATTAACATGAAGAGCATTTATATCCATTAAATAATGCAGCAAATTGCTTAACTGGCTTTTACCCCTTTATCTAAACCTCTATCAAAATCCTTAGTTCATTTAAAGGAATAGTTCTCCCAAAAACGAACATCCTGCCATTTATTCACCTTCATGCCATTCCGAACCTGTTCCAACAGACATAACATAAGATGTCTTGTCAAGACATTGGATAATGTCTCACTTTAGCGCTTAGAGTGCCCCAAAGTATCAATAAAGTAATCCATACGACTAGTGTGTCATATTCCAAGTCTTCTAAAGGCATACTGTAGGTTTCGGCAAGTAATGACCTGAAATTTAAGTCGCTTCAGTGAAAATCTTGACGGCAGTTGCACATTTATGAGCTATGAAAGAAGCTTGTTCACAGTGGCTTGTGTTATAGCGTGAAAAACATGCTTTTTAAAAAAAATAAAATAATTTTTTTTAGCTAAATTCTTTTGTAAATGTGTGCCACTGGGAACAAGCTTTTCTCTTGAATTTGTACGATCGTCAGATTTTCACTAGAAAAATGACTCAAATTGTATGCCTTTGACTTTGAATGAAAGTGAATTTTGATACTTTTGGGTCCTTTTTTTATGCTTCAAAGTGAGTCACTATCCACTGCCATTGTATTGTAATGATGGCCTGTGATATTCATTAAAACATCTTTTGTGTTCTGCATAAAATAGTCAAATGGGTTTGAAACGACATGAGGGTGAGTAAAAGGTGTCTGAAATGTAATTTTTGGGTGAACTTTTCCTTTTGAATTTTTTTTTTATAAAGGTACATCATTAAACTTTCTACAATTAAATTCAATTAGATGTAACACCACATAAGCACTGCACACATTTTATGATTGTAAAAAGTGGGGTACACAGCTCCCAGGAAGTGATGCTTTGTGCTGAGCTCTTTGCACAGTCCATCCTCTGACCATCGGTTAGACTAGTGTTAACGAATTGTTTCCACAGCTTTAAAAGCCAAGCATGAATTTCACATCCATCTGAATGAGCTTATTTTATCATACCGGCACTTGCGTGCACTTGGAATATCCCACCAAATATGTTCAATCATGTCATACAAAAGCTGTCAATTTTTCTGGTCAATTCTTTATGTATTTACAAATGCCAAGTTTTACCCCTGTGTCCTTTTGAGCTTAAATTTGGTTATTTGAATCTACAGGACTAAAGGAGTGCATCCCCCCCCCCACCAAGTGAAACCAAAGGATACATAACTTGTATAAACAGAAACTGTTGCCTCTTATGATTGCTATAAGATACAATGTATAAGTATTTTTCCCCCAAACCTTAGTCTTTATACAGTATGTACCACTAAGATCTTTCTTGACCTGAATTTAGTTGACATGCATATCATGAAGAGAAGCATTTAGAAAATCACTTCCTAAGTGTTGGTTAAAATGTGTTGACGCTATTTGGTTGCATCTGATGCACTCATCGTGTCTGTTTACTTCTTTTTCAAGGTGAAGATTTTCCTTGTATTAGTTCCACCTTTTGAGACTGTTTCTTTCTCTTCCTTCAGTATATGTCTCGGTCAGGGAAAGTCCTGGTTAATAGCTACAAAGATGTTTGTCTTTTCAGTTTGTGCTTCCTAACCCTTGTGTCTGCTGAGAACTTGATGCATTGGGAAAATGAGCTAAATACAAACTATATAATGTCATCCTCAGCCTTCTACTTTTTTTGTCAACTGTTCAAATAAAAACTAAATAAATTGTGGCAGAGTTATTTCTGTAGCAGATCATGAGGCTGTGCAAACAATGTAGTCTTTACACCGCACGTTACCCCCTCTTGAGGAATGTGCTGCGTAACCTCGAGCAAACATTAAATAAAAGGAAACCGATCCTCACAATACCCCATTAGCATGTATTATAGACTAACCAAATGAATTGAATTTTTTACTCTAACATTCTCATTCTGACCATCTTGCATGCACTTGTGGCTCAATTGGCTGCCTGCTAGTCCAGTGTGCAGTTTTTGGTTGGGTGGCCTCTTTTTTTTTTCTTTCTCATTGAGGCTGCAGGAATGCGGGTTTGGTCATCGCTCCCAAACATGCAATTAAATGTGGAGTTTTCAATGTTAATGTCATGATGCATTTTAAGATTCAATACATACAGTGCTGTGACTTGGGGGAAGAAATTGCAGTGTAAAAGAACACCTAAATGTAGAAAAGTACCTTGTTTTGTTCTGCTGAGAAAATGGCAATTTTATTGGTGTCAATCTTTTCATGCCTGTTGATGGTTTTTCAAAGCAAACAATCTTTGGTGTCCATACAGTATGATATGAGGGCACAGATTTTTGATTGTAGAGGTACAATCTTTGTTTATAGTTAGGGTACAATGAGGCTAAAGGCACTTTTTTTTTTATTTTCTCCCAAATCACTAAACTACAACAAAAACCACCACATATAAGGGATAGTTCACCCAAGAATGGCAATTCTCTCATTTACTCACTCTCATGTCATCCCAGATGTGTATGACTGACTGACTTCTGCTGAATAAAGTGATATGATAGGTGAGGGTAAGAAACAGATAAATATTTTTGACTTTCACATCCTCCTTTTGTTTTTGATTCACATTCTTTGTGCATATTGCCACCTACTGGGCAAGGAGGAGAATTTATAGAGAGGAAAAAAATACTTCAGTATTGATCTGTTTCTTACCCACACCTATCATATCACTTCTGAAACATGGATTTAACCACGGGAGTCTTATGGATTACTTTTATGCTGCCTTTATATGCTTTGTGGAACTTCAAAGTTCTGTCCACCATTCACTTGCATTGTATAGTCCTACAGAGCTGAGATATTCTTCTAAAAATCTTCATTTGTGTTCAGCAGAAGAAAGTCATACACACCTGTGATGGCATGAGGGTGAGTAAATGAGAGAATTTTTGGGTGGACTATCCCTTTAACACCTGTTTGTCACTATACACCGCAAAATATTCCTGATCCATGAGATCATTGCGTGCAGTGTCTAACGTTTGAGTTTGAGGTAATTTAATCTAATATTTAATACGTTTTTAAATGTTGCAAAGTTTTGTAGCTAATGAGAATCCCTGAAATTTATCACATTTACTTTGAGACAAAGTACCTATAGTATTGTAATTTTCAGTTTTGATCAAGGTAATTAAATCAAAAGTTTTTAATAACTGTCCAAGAAGTGACAGTATTATTTGGGGTAAAAAGGCCCCCTAAACCACATTGGGGGTTTTTAAGTAAATAGATTTTTATGAAAACTGTTCAAAGTGGGCTAACATTGACTGATCCAATCACAATTGAGGTTCATTTGCTTATAGAATACTTGAGATGTTATGTAAATGCCAAATGTGATTGAAATGAACAAGAAAATGGTTAACCCTTTTCTGAAGTGGTTATTTTGAATAAGCACTCTCTTACATTTTTTTTAAAGCATCTTAATGTCTCAAAAGTGTTTTTATAAGTTGACAAATTGTGCCCTCTAACTATTGTCCCAATATTTACACAGTATCACTATAAGTGGAACTGCGTTTCATGATGGATGAACTTTGGTTATACTTAACCATATGTAATTCCTTTAGGTAGAGTTTGCTCCACGTTTAAAGTGCGTTACAGATAATTAAATCACGTCCCTTTTTGGTATCCTTGCACAGACATCATCAGAAAGTTACCAGCTTTACATGGTCAGAAAAATAATTTAAATATTGAATATAACACTACATAGACAATTATGCAATTCTATTAAACCAGTCTCATGGTAACGTGTAATGTTATAGTATTATGGGTATACTTATGAAACTTACAGTTGAATATTTAATATGTTTATTCACAATGTGGCAGACTTGCCCCCATAGACTTCTGTCAATACTTTTACCAAAAACATGCTTTTACAAACTAAGGGACGAATCGAAAGTACTTCCAGTGGTAATCAATAACCAACAGATCTTTAGTTGTATCTTGTAATATCTATTTCATAAATATATTTATGCATTTTAAATTTTTAAGCAAAACTTTTATTTGTTTTCAAACTTTAAACTTTCAAATTAGCTTTACAGAAAATCATACTGGAGTGTTTCTAGCGCCTTAAGTGTCCCCAGTGAACAGTTCTGATTGAAAATTATTTTCGTTTTTGTTTTCAGGCCCCCAGTGAGCAAACCAAAGGCGACAAAAAAACGGGATAAAGGAATGAAAAATGCCATAATATTTCCATTTTTAGGATCACATTTCAAGTTATGAGGAAATTCCTTGAAAGTTTGCTGATTTGCAGCTTGAATACCGACCATTGGTTTATACATTGGGCTCTGATGATCATATAATGATGTAGTATTACAGTACTTCGTGATTATCTTGGCTGCTTAAACAAATCTTAAACAAAAGAATGCTGTTTAGGAAAGAGGAAAGATCTTTTACATGTTCTTACAACAATAAATTGTCTTGCTGCTGCTAACCATCTCATAATTTGCATTTGCCTGACATGGAGCAGTTTCCTCTTTCCCTATCCATAGTTGGCACTGAATCTGGCTCACTCAAACAAACTGCAGGCACTGAGTCTGGAGTGCATAATCTTAAACATGCCACAGTCCAAGGAGAACTACATATTCTAAACAGACAAATTGTTTCTAATGCCCATGTTACTGTGTGGATTCTGGCACAGTTCTCCAGTTAGGCAATCTGACATCAGCTCAAAATGAACATTATGTACTTAACGCACTGTTTCACTAAAAACACCTAATTTTAATTGGTTCTTGTTTCCTCATGGCTGAGCATTGCTTAGAGTGGCAAGGAAAAGTATGTGAACCCTTTGGAATGACCTGCGTTTATGTATAAATCTGTCTTAAAATCTGGTTTGAAATCATCTAAGTTACAATAATGAACAAACACAATCTGTTTTAACTAATAACACAAATTATTGTATTGTTCTTGTACATACTGAATACATCATTCAAATATTCACAGTATAAGCTGAAAAAAGTATGTGAACCCCTAGGCTAATGACATCAACAAAAGCTAATTAGAGTCAGGAGTTGGCAAATCTGGCATCCGATTAATGAAATGAGATGGGAGGTGTGGGTTAGAGCTAATTTGACTTATAAAAAGCACTCAAATATTTTGAGTTTGCTATTCACAAGTATCATCTGCTGACATGGACCATGCCTTACAAAAAAAGATCTAAAAAGACCTACGATCAAGACTTGTTGCTTTGCATATAGATAGAAAGTGTTACAAAGTTATCTCGAAGAGCTTAGGTATTCATCTGTCCACAGTTAGACAAACTGTCTTTAAATGGAGACGATTTAGTACTGTGGATATTCACCCTAGAAGTGGCCATCCAGCCAAGATGACTAAAAGGGCACACCTCAGAATGATCAATGAGGTAAAAAAGAACCCTAGAGTGACAGCTAAAGACTTGAAGGAATAATTGGAACTTATTAACATCTCTGTTAATGAGTCTGCTATACGGAAAACATTAAACAGGAACTGTGGCCATGGCAGAACACCACAAAGGAAGCCAAAGGGTTCACATACATTTTCTTGTCACAGTAGCTATGAAAAATTTAAGATAATTTCTTCTAGGTGTTCATAAGGTACATTTTTAAAGCTTTTCACACATTTCAAATTTTTGAAGGGGAGTTAAATGCTCAGTCATGCCCACCCTTCCATGGTGAAATTGTTGACAAATAGCAAGTTGCTTGTTTTGGTAGTGACCTCTGTGTGTTACTTATGTCCTTCATAAGTAACACATCCAAGTTTCACATTCACTTCACATTCTTCAGGAACAGTTCACCCAAAAATTACACTTTTCTCATCATTTTCACCCTAATGCCATCTCAAACTCGTATGACTTTCTTCTGCAGAACACAAAGAAAATATTTTAATGGAGATGTGATGTAAATATATCCATATAATGCAAGTCAATGGGGTACAACACATCCAAGCTCCAAAAATGACATAAATTCAGCATAATGGTAATCTAAACGACTTGTGTGGTTTAATCCGTCTTATAAAGCGATACTATCAATTTTGTGTGACAGCAGACCAGAATTTAACTCAGTCTTCACTATAAATCTTGCCATCTGCGATATCCTAGGCGCGATCATGATTTGAAGCTCGATTACACTTCATGTACATTGGCAGAGCTCATGCTAATTCAATTCAGTAATTCATTAGTTTATTCCCCAATGCGCTTTCATTGCTTGGAAAAAAAAAGCGATGAAAGCAAATGGTGACTGAGGCTAACATTCTCCCTAACTTCTCTTTTTGTTCCACAGAAGAAAGTCATATGTGTTTAGAACAAGGGTGAGTAAATGAAGACAGAATTGTCATTTTTGGCTGAACTATTCCTTTAAATATTAGGGTACACCCTTGTTGGAAACCCTGTTTTAGCCACCAGTATTCCCTCTATTTTAGCCTCTTTTTCCAGTTAAATACTTGTATAGTCCTACGTATTCCTGTACTTCTACTAGACACCTAGGCCTTGTACATCTACCTGTCTGCTAGATCCCACATCTTCTGCTACAGAGCTATGGTTTGCTACCTATCTCAGTCATTCAGGGAAACAAATAAACATTGTTAGGTACTGCTATGAGGATCTCTGCTGTCTTCACCAAATAAACAACCAGCCATTAAGAGGGGCAGAGGTTCAGGGCTCAGGTAAGTTAGGTAAGCCTCCGTACTCCCACCCCATCTCCGGGAGCCATCTGGACTTGAGCTTCACTCAGTCATGGTCACGGTTGGTGATTTGTGTGGGAGGAAATACTGCCAATTACATTTAGACCATCACTGATTACAAAATGAAATGCAACCTTAGATCAGGATTCACTGAGAAAGTTTAGTGTAATGCAGTTTTTTCTGTTTGTGTGTACAAAGAGATTAAAGATTATTGGTCTTCACAACTGGATCAACGTGGGACATCAAAATGAACATTTTCATGACCTTTTGAGGAAATCAGGGGTAGTTCCCTCTAATGGTAATACAAGGGATAAATGCTTGAATTCACTATGTACAATGTTCAGAGTGGACTATTAGCATATTGCACAGTATATGGGTCATTCTACAGAAGTGGTACAAATTCAGGGTTGGATGAGTTTGTCCAAATGTATTTTATTTTTGTATTGCATTGTATCTAAAATGTATAAATGTACAATGGGTACACTGGATTTGTTTTTTTTTTTTTTTTTTTTTTTAATGAATTTTCAAAATTTTTGCAAATTTTAGACAACACCCCAAAACTGGTCAATATGGAAACACAATTGAAAATTTAGAGTAAATAGGAAACAATTAAGTATTTTTCATTTATGCTGATTGAGCATAAAATAATTAATTTTATTATATTTTTGGGACCTGTATTAGCTGTTAAACTATTTCAGACCTATTTTCTATTCCCTATTATGCTTCAATTTATACAGTTAGTGTGAAAATCAATCTTTGTTTTTTTTTTTTTTTTTTGGTAGTGGTGGTGGTAAATGTTAGATTTTGAAGATATCAATTTCATATTTATTCAGTGATAATGTGCCCCATCCTGGTCACCATAAAAAAAAAAAAATAATAGTAATCATGGTACTATTTTCATTAAAAAAAAAAAAAAAGTGTGTTTCGGTTGTGACTAATATTTCGGTAGTGACCTTAATTTTTATGGCACACCCTTTACTCATTTGCTTCACATACCAGGTCACTTAATGACAATTTTAGCAACTATAACTAGATTTCACTAAAACACGAGGAGAAACAGCATGGGTTTTTTTATACTTATGTCATCTGTTTATTTGCTTCAAAAATATTGTGAAAGAACCAAAAACTTGGATGGATAATGGAGACATACTCTGTTACTCAATCATGAATCTATCTAGCAGGTCTCTGCTGATATTCAAAACATTTAGAAAGTGTTACACAATGGACAAGACATGAAAACTGCAACATTGGTTTTTTCATTGTATAATAGCAGAGCATTCTTTTAACAGGCCATATTGAACATTCTTGTGCTGATACATAAGAGGTCTGTTTGAACTGTCAACAATACTGTGCCACATATGTGGAACCAATCTAGTCTTCAGTCAAGTTACTAGTCCTTATCTAACAAACAATATTAGAATGATCAGAAAAACCAACAAAACGTTACCACTGAATAGTGCACATTTTGGAAAATGCAGTTGGTCATCCTAGTATGTTATGCATACTGTGCACAGCATATACTATATCCTACAGAAATTGTAAGGGTAGAATGGTAATATGCTGTTCCGAAACACAGCCATGGTCCTAATGCAAACTAATTCTCTCATCGACCACATTCACCAGGGTCTGAGTTTACAAAATCTTGCCTGAATATACAGTATAAATTGTGGAATAAAATTTCAGTGTAATTGAAACCAATCCACCCCACACAGTTAATATATTTAACATTCCTATAAGCCAGCAGAACATCTTTATATGCAAAATTGTGATGTGGCCTTGTGTGAGTGTCCATGAATCACAGCTTGATCCAAAGAAGCCAGTACAAACACAATGAAAAAGCAGCAAGGACACCCCTTTGAAACAGAGTTACGCCATTCGGGAGCCCCTGGGAGTTCTGTTGACTCTCAAGAGTACCGCCAGCCAAAGAACATTCTCTGTGTTTGAACTGTAGTGTTTTTATGAAGGTTTCTCTGGAGATGCAAGCAGGGATGTGCTGGTCCCCATATCGTCACCCCACATTGAAAAAAACATGTTTAATAGGCCAAATGGCTAAACATCCAACTCGGCTATATAAATCTCTAAATTATGGCTTCCTCTCTCACCACTGATCGCTGGGGGTACTGTGGCTGGTGGAAGATGCTGTGCTTGGACTTCTGAGTGTCAAAGCTCAGTTTTCATGTAAGGAAAAAGGGATTCAAATACACAAAGCAGGGAATATGTCTGGTTTGGAAAGAGGTTGCTAAGTCAGAATTACTCTACTTATCACTATAACTGAAGCACCTGTAAGACAGACTGCAAGCTTGTAAAGTTATAAGGTACCAATTTATTTTATATTAACAAGAAATGAATGCTCCATATGTAGTTATTTAGGACAGTGATTTATGAAACTAAAACTCCTGTGTGCAGCAAGGCCTTATTAACGATTGTCCAATGATGTCAGTAACATGCCTCCAGTTCAGTAACCCAATTCAACACAGATGTTAGGCATAATGTTAGCCTCCTTTGCCATTCATTTTCATTGCATATTTTTTCCACATAATGAAAGTGAAAGGTGACACAGGCTAATATTCTGCCTAAAATCTCCTTTTGTATTCCATATGGGGTTGGAACAACATGAAGTTGAGTAAATGATGGCAGAATTTTCATTTTTGGGTGAACTATCCCTTTAAGCTGTATTCTCAGCATATGATGCTTTGGATTTACATTAGAATTTGCCAGCTAGTTACTAATCCTATTCTTGTTCCTATGATCCAAAGAGGCACACCCTTGTGCCAAATATCTAAACCCTATATTGCCTGTTTTGAGGGTGTGACATTTTTGGTGTTGGGCACATATCAAGCAAATCCAGCTGACTCAGATTTCAAACATGCAAGGTTACTTTGCTCATAGCCACATCTATCTATTTGTAGACATCTGCGAAAGCATATCAAAGCACTATTATTCCAAAACTGGGCTACATAGTCTTTATTGACTCTCTTTGGGTAATGAGAGGCAAGTTTGCATTGAACCAGATCATGCAAGTCAAGGCAGGAATATAGATATTGTTGAAGATCTAGTGCACAGTCGTTAATACAATATTGAGCTTCAGGGTGTTTTTCTTTCTTAAGTTGTAAGTAAATATAATGATATGTGATTCGTTATGGCACTCTTACACAACATGTAATGGTAGTGAAATGTTGGAACTTGTAGCCCCAGTTTTAAGCTATTTCTTTAGGCAATTAATAAAGTAACTCAAGTTTAATGCTGTATGATAAATAAAATGGGTAACACTTTACAATAAGGTTCAATTCGTTAATATTAGTTAACAACATTAGTTAACATGAACTAACAATGAAAAATACTTAAGCATTTATATATCTTAGTTAATGTTAATTTCAACATTTACTAATACATTTTTTAAATCAAAAGTTGTATTTGTTAACATTAGTTAATGCACCATGAACTAACAATGAACAATTTTATTTTTATTAACATTAACAAAGATTAATAAATTGTGTAACAAATATATTGTTAATTGTTAGTTCATGATATGTAATGCATTAACTAATGTTTTTTGTTTTCTCCCCTTTTCTCCCCAATTTGGAATGCCCAATTCCCAATGCGCTCTAAGTCCTCGTGGTGGTGTAGTGATGAGCCTCAATCCAGGTGGCGGAGGACGAATCTCAGTTGTCTCCGCGTCTGAGACCGTCAATCCGTGCATCTTATCATGTGGCTTGTTGAGCACGTTACCGCGAAGATGTAGCGCGTGTGGAGGCCCACGCTATTCTCAGCGCCATCCACGCACAACTCACCACGCGCCCCACTGAGAGCAAGAACCACATTATAGTGACCACGAGGAGGTTACCCCATGTGACTCTACCCTCCCTAGCAACCGGGCCAATTTGCTTGCTTAGGAGACCTGGCTGGAGTCACTCAACACACCCTGGATTCGAACTTGCGACTCCAGGGGTGGTAGTCAGTGTCAGTACTCGCTGAGCTACGCAGGCCCCCTTGCATTAACTTGTGTTAACGAATGAAACCTTATTGTAAAGTGTACCATAAAATGTTATATAGTCCAATTGCATGCTGTAAATGCTTCAAACTTAATTTCCATAATCATCAACTTTTTATAATAGCTGTTGGGTAAAACAGTTGTACATGGTAAAACCACACTAGCATACATTAAAGCAAAGGTCAACAATATATTGAAGACAGATTTTACCCAAAAATTTAAACTACATTCTTAGAACAAGGATATAAGGTGTTTTCATAAATTTAATTTCGGGGCATATCACATGTGTTTTAAATGTTGTTTTATACAATTTGTTTTGTCCAAAACAGTGGTTTGATGATTGCTGTTGCATTATTTGACTGTTTACATTTAGCTGAAAAGCCATTATAAGACAAAAACAAATTATACTCTATGATGAGAAAGATTTCTTCTTTTTTATTTTTACATCACAGTATTTTATACTATTCTTAAAACAGTGTCAATAAACAGAAGGTTTTCATTGTGACAAATTATCCCATATAAAGCCAATTTTAGAGGTCAACATATGTTAACCCTTTAATGCATACCTTGGGTCTTTAGTGATCCGGAACTCATTCCACCCCCTGTACCTCATCTATTTTTAGAGTTATGCCCACACCGCTTTAGTATTCTTCAACCTTTCTCTTCTGAAGTGCAACAAAAAATATGGAAAAATTGAAAAATTATAATTTTATAACTGCTTAATTACCAAAAGTGTATAGGGCCATTAATGATCGTAGATACAGTGCATTCAGAAAGTATTCAGACCCCTTCATTTTTTCACATTTTGTTATGTTGCAGCCTTATGCTAAAATGCTTTAAATGTTTTTTTAATAATGACAAAGCAAAAAAACAGATTTTAGATAACTTTGCAAATTTATTAATAAAAAAAATCTTAAATGTCACATTGACATAAGTATTCAGACCCTTTGCTATGACATGTTTATGAAATTTAGCTCAGGTGCATCCCATTCCTCTGGATCATCTTTGAGATGTTTCTACACTTGGATTGGAGTCCATCTGTGGCAAATTCAATTGATTGGACATGATTTAGAAAGGCACACACCTGTCTATATAAGGTCTCACAGCTGAAAATGCATATCAGAGAAAAAAACAAGCCATGAGGTAAAAGGAACTGCCTACAGAGCTCAGAGACAGGATTGTGTTGAGGCACAGATCTGGGGAAGGCTACAAAAAAATGTCAGTTGCATTGAAGGATTCTAAGAACACAGTGGCCTCCATAATTCTTAAATGGAAGAAGTTTGGAACAACCAGGACTCTGCCCGGCCAAACTGAGCAATTGGTTAGAAGGGCCTTGGTAAGAGAGGTGACCAAGAACCTGATGGTCACTCTGGTTGAGCTCCAGAGATCATGAGTGAAAATGGGAGGAACTTGCAGAAGGACAACCATCACGGTTGCCAGACAGAAGCCTCTCCTCAGTGCAAGACACATGAAAGCCTGTTTGGAATTTGCAAAAAAGCTCGCAGACTGTGAGAAACAAGATTCTCTGGTCTGATGAAATGAAGACTGAACTATTTGGCCTCAATTCCAAGCGTCATGTCTGGAGGAATCCAGGCACCGCTCATCACCTGCGCAATACTAACCCAACGGTGAAGCATGATGGTGGTAGCATCATGTTATTGGGGTGTTTTTCAGCGGCAGGGACTGAGGGATTGGTCAGGGTTGAAGGAAAGCTGAATGCAGCAAAATACAGAGATATCCTTAATGAAAACCTGTTCCTGAGCGCTCAGGACCTCAGACTGGGCCGAAGGTTCACCTTGCAACAGAACAATGACCCTAAGCACACAGCCAAGACAACACAAGTGTGGCTTAGGGACAACTCTGTGAATGTCCTTGAGTGGCCCAGCTAGAGCCCGGATATGAACCCAATCAAATATCTCTGGAGAGACCTGAAAATGGCTGTTACAAGACAAATGACTACTATAATAAGTTGATTTTCTTGGCAACAATATTGAATTATTAGTATTCCATGTGTGTGTACACATACGTATTATATATGCTATTTCTTACTCAAGTTGGAGCTGATGTGTCAGTGATTGACTTAATTTACATTTGACATTGCTATCTGATGAAGCAGCAACGTGGAATTAAACTACAGTAAGTGTAACACATGAACGGTATGATATGACTATTGTCATTTGGGTGTACTACTGTAATTATGTAAGTTGTGTTTATTTAGACTCAAAATGTACCTGAGAAAATACATATGTGTAGCTTATGTGTAGCTTTTTTGGTGAAAACTTGTTTGGCGATTTAAAGGGATAGTTCACCCAAATATGAAAATTCTCTCATCATTTACTCACCCTCATGCCCTCTCAGATGTGTATGACTTTCTCTTTTCTGCTGAACACAAACAAAGATTTTTTTGAAGAATATCTCAGCTCTGAGCAAAAACCAACATGTGTTTTTATCCGTGCTCTGTACCTTCATTACTGCTTGTTTTTGACAAAATGAACTTAAAAGATAAAGCTTTATTGAAAGAAAAATTACATTTTGGCTCTGGTCATTAAACAGCAGCATCACCTTTTCAAGATTTATAAATAGAAACAAAAATTTAGCTGATGTTTGCCTCATCCCACAGTGCAGCACAATGAAGAAATATGGAATTTTGGTCACAAACATGGTGGCGCAGTCATATAGTGACATCACATGAAACAGATCAATAGGAAGTGTAATCAAGGTTCAATACACTGCTGTTTTAATTTTAGGTTGTTCTCATCCAAAATCAACTGGATCGCTTCAGAAGACATTGATTAAACCACTGGAGTCTTACTGATTACATTTATGATGAATTTATCTCCTTTTTGGAGCTTCTAAAGGCCTGATCACAATTCACTTGCATTATATGGACCTACAGAGCTGAGATATTCTTCTAAAAATCTTTGTTTGTGTTCAGCAGAAAAAAGAAAGCCATACACATCTGGGATGACATGAGGGTGAGTAAATGATGAGAGAATTCTAACTTTTGGGTGAACTATCCCTTTAAGGGTTAAATGAACTGTACCTGTTAATACGCATAAAATCCTGTTAATACGCATATTGTTTACAACTTATGGCTATTTTTTGAAACAGTGAGTATTTTAAGGTTTATGAATTCGCCCCATTCACTTCCATTACAAGTGTCTTACTGTAACCCAGATTTTTCCTTTTTTATAGAAAAGGACGGACAAGTCAAATAAATTGTTTTTGGTAACCAATATTATGCCAAAAATGCTCTCGAATGAGCTTAGCCTGTATTGAACCCAGAACATTCTTTTAAACTGAACATAAATTTATACTACATACAACTTGGGCCAATAGCTTACTGAATAAAACATTGAAATTTATCAAATTTAAATGTATGAAAATATTTTATAAATATGTCACCTGGGAGTCACATGACGCCATGCGAGTATCGGACGTGTGAACGGTGATCTCTGCACACTTTGCTAGTTTTAACACTTTTAATGACATAAACCGATGAGATTCGATACACTCTGTTCCATAACTGTTCTAGGAGGACAATATGTCAAAGAATTCAAAATCCTCAGGCTCTGGAGACATTAAAAGACACGTGCTCAAGCTGATACCCCTGAGCAGGCCGCGGGCCCGGGAGTCGATTTGATCGGAGAGATGCAGGAAATGCGGCGAGAGACGTTGAACATGTCGGCAATGCTGACGAAGGTCGTTGCTGACTTGGAGGATCTTGCTGTGATACATCGATCGATCACTGCCATAGAGGCGAAGTTCAATGATGTGGTTACAAGAGTGGGGGATTTCGAGAAATGGATCGATTACCTGGAGTCATCGGAGAGGGAATTATCTGCTAATCCACTAGCAACCAAGGTAGATTTGGAGCATGTCTGAGAGAGGTTGGAGGACATGGAAAATCGTAGCCGGCGGAATAACGTACATAACGTCAGAATTCCTGAGGGCGAAGTAGGACAGGATATGGTGAAATTCCTAGATGGGCTCTTTCCATGTCTGCTTGAAATAGCAGGCCATAAGCTGGAAATCAAGCGAGCTCACAGGGTTCCAGTTCGGCGATCCGTGGAAAGAGTCAGGCCCCGATCAATTCTGGCCAAATTTCTGAGATCATACGATAAGAGACTTACTCTAGAATATATATATTTTTTAATATATCTAAGTCCCTCATTTAATCTGTTGTTGATTGCTCAATTGAAAACATTTTAGTCTCAGATCACGCCCTGGTGTGTTAGAGGTGTTGCCACATACGGAGAAAAAGAAATCATGTAGCTCGCGCTTTAATGTATCCCTTTTGTAAAATCCTGAATTCCAACAAATGCTAAAGGCTGAAATCAATGTCTGTATGGAGACCAACTGGCCCTCAGTATCCTCTGTGGGTGTGGCTTGGGAGGCACTTAAGGTGGTTCTCAGGGGCCGGATCATACAGTATGCCTCATTCACCAAAAAATCCAAAGCACAAGAACTTGTGGAATTGGAAGGGAATATTGAAAGTGCCGAGGCAGAGCTGAAGCGCCGAATGTCGTCTAATGGCCTCAGAGAATTGACCCGATTGAAATACAGATATAATACTATTTTGTCGCAGAAGGTGGAGATTTGGCTATTCAAGGCAAGACAGTGTGTCGGGGGACAAAGGAGGAAAGCTTCTGGCTAGATATATAAAACAGAGAGAGTCTTTTTCTACCATTCCCTCAGTGAAATCTGCTGGTGGTGAAATATTTACCTCGGCCATTGATATTAATAATGCTTTTAAAGAATTCTATATTGATCTCTATAGTTCCATGTCTTTATCTACTGATGAAGATATTAGACATTTTGTGGAACCATTAGAACTTCCTAAACTGATGACTGAGCAAAAAAATTCTCTTGATTCTGAGATAAACTTGGAGGAGCTTGGCGAGGTAATTAAGGCCTTGCCTACAGGCAAGGCTCTGGAGCCAGATGGCTTTGCCGCTGAATTTTTTAGATCTTGTGCTACAGAACTGTACTATACGGAATCATTAAAGAATGGAAAGCTTCCGCCGACCATGACACAAGCCCGCATCAGTGTTATTCTTAAAAAGGACAAAGTTCCAAATGAGTGTAAGTGTTACCATCCAATTTCCCTGATCCAGCTAGACGTTAAAATATTGTCAAAGGGGCCTGGGTAGCTCAGCGAGTATTGACGCTGACTACCACCCCTGGAGTCACGAGTTTGAATCCAGGGTGTGCTGAGTGACTCCAGCTAGGTCTCCTAAGCAACCAAATTGGCCCGGTTGCTAGGAAGGGTAGCGTCACATGGGGTAACCTCCTCAGGGTCGAGATTAGTGGTTCTCACTCTCAATGGGGCACGTGGAGAGTAGCATGAGCCTCCACATGCTGGGAGTCTTCGCGGTGTCATGCACAACAAGCCACGTGATAAGATGCGTGGATTGACTGTCTCAGAAGCGGAGGCAACTGAGACTTGTCCTCCGCCACCCGGATTGAGGTGAATAACCACGCCACCATGAGGACCTACTAAGTAGTGGGAATTGGGCATTCCAAATTGGGAGAAAAGGGGATAAAAAAAAAAAAAAATTGTCAAAAATTTTGGCTAACCGATTAAGTAAAGTTATGACATCTCTTATACATATAGATCAGGTGGGGTTTATTCGTAGCTCTTCTGATAACATCAGGCGTTTCATCAATATTATGTGGTTAGTGGCAAATGATCAGACTCCGGTCGCTGCCACTCACTTGACGCCAAAAAGGCGTTTGATATAGTACAATGGGGTTAACTTTTTAAGATTTTGGAAATATACGGGTTCGGGAATACTTTTATTGGATGGATTAAGTTATTTTATAGACACCCTGTTGCAGCGGTACAAACAAATGGATTAATTTCAGATTATTTTACTCTGGATAGAGGCACCCGGAAGGGTTGCCCTCTTTCCACATTATAGTTCTGTCTTGCCCTGGAAACATTAGCAGCCACGATAAGAAAGAGGATGATTTTACAGGGGTGGTGGCGGGAGGTGTGGCACATAAGCTTTTGCTTTATGCAGATGATATTTTATTATTCGTCTCCGACCCTACTAGATCTATGCCTTGCCTCCACAGAATTATTAATTCATTTTCTAAGTTCTCAGGATACAGAGTTAATTGGTATAAATCTGAAGCTTTGGCTCTGACAGCGTACTGCCCAGTAATGGCTTTTTAGCTGGGCGCCTTCCAGTGGCCCAAACAGGGCATTAAGTACTTGGGCATTTTATTCCCAGCGAATTTGTGTGATTTAGTTAGAGTTAATTTTGACCCTTTAACAAAAAGTTTTTCGAGCGATGTGGGCAGGTGGGCTTCATTACATTTATCTATGATTGGGAAGGTTAATGTTATTAATATGAATTGTATCCCAAATTCAACTACCTGCTACAATCTCTCCCTGCAGATGTCCCCCTCTCTTATTTCAAGCAATTTGATAGCATAGCGAAGTCCTTCATTTGGAATGGTAAACGTCCCAGATTACATTTCAGTAAATTGCATAGGCTGATTAACAAAGGTGGGCTAGGCCTATCCAAGATTTTGTTTTATTATTATGCATTTTTTCTCAGACATTTGGCTCATTGGTCGCTTCCATCTGAGAGAGAGCCCCTCTCTGGTTTTGTATTGAACAGGAAATTCTTGCCCCTATTTCGCCATTGCAAAGCCTTTCGATCAAACTAACTGGAGAAGTTAAGTTACACCCCGTTATCTCGCATTTGCACTTGGTATGGACAAAAGTGTCCAGTGTTTAATTCAAACATTTATTTAAATGTAGCTTCCAGCATATGGCTGAACTCAAACTTATTTATTAATAAGTCCCCTTTCTGCTGGACAGAGTGGATTTTGAGGGAGGTTAATACGCTTGGTGACCTATATGAGAGTGGAGTGTTGCGATCATTTGAAAATATGTTCAACATTTTGGGATCCCCAGGTCTTAATTCTTTAGGTATTTACAGCTGCACCACCTGCTTTGTACTATTTTTGGGAGAAGCATACACACCCCTAAAGCGGCAGATACCCTGGAAGTGGTGATTGCTGCTTTTGGAAAAGGTCATGAGGCATCACTGTATTACTCCCTGCTAATTAAGAGTCTGGGGGACGGAGCTTCAACATCTCTCAAGAGATTATGGGAGAAAGATTTAAACTTGGTATTGGAGGGAGTGTGGGCTAGGATTATAAAAAACGTCAAGTCTACATCTAGAGATACAAGAGTGCGCCTTATGCAATTTAAGATTTTACATCGATTTTATTGGACCCCCACTAGATTGTATAGGCTTGGTCTTAAAGACACACCCACCTGCTGGCGATGCCAATCAGAAGATGGGGACACAACCCATGTTTTTTGGCTGTGTGTTAAGATCCAAGATTTTTGGTTGAGGGTTCAAAGTTTTATGTGTGACGTATTGGGCACTCAAATTTAATTTTGCCCCAGACTCTGTATTTTAGGTGACGGGGCGGTCATTAATATAAGGGATAAATACATAAAAAATTGGGTCCTAGCCAGTGTTATGATCAGCAGGCAGGTCATACTTAGGGGATGGAAGTCAGCTGGAGCGCCCTCATTTCAGGGGATGGGCAGGATGGCGGCATTCGAAGAAATGTCATATAGAAGGCAGGGAAACTTGGAGTTATTTAATAAAAAAAATAGGGCGGCTGTTTGGCATTTTTGGAAGGCTCTAAGGGAGGGGAAGTGGAGAGAAATGTGTCTTTTTAAATGTGTGTGATTATATATGTATTTTATTCTCAAGCTGGACCACAGGGATATTTGTTGAGGGTCAGGGTGGTGTTGGGGATTGGGAGAGTGAAAGGGAATAATGGGGGTTAAAAGTTGATTCAGTGTATATATGTTTGCTTTTCTGTTTCATGTGTCTGAATCAATAAAAAGTGTTAATCAGAAGAAGAAAAAATTGACTTATGTGCACGTGCTCAAATGAATGTGCTTATCATTCACTTAAATGCTTTGGGTGTTTTACAGTTTACAGCGTTAGCAAAATGAAGAGTTTTGATTAGCTGCTTACACCGCTGCTACTTGTTGTAAAAGAAGTTGCCAGAGAACATGCACTATTGTGAAAATAGCTAAAACACTGTCATGCTATTGAAAAGATTTATTTAAGTTAGAGCATCTTTTCTTTTAATTAGTTATTCTCCCAAACTGGCCCCAATATATATTATTCACATCATCAAACATCATCATCTCGTGTGGTCTTGAGTAATGGTTACCGATGATTTACGTTCTTTGCGTTTTCAACTTGACATCGTTCGTCAGAGCGCCTGATGTTTGCCAAGAACAGAACCTTCCTCCTCTTCTTTACGGAGCTCTCTTTCTCTATAAAAGGCTCTGCACTGACTGCACCGACTCACTCCAAATCACCAATCTCCTCAGCTCGTGCCAACCAGCCACAAATACTCACGCTTGTTGGAAGGAAAATACTCCAGCCGCGAGAAGATATTGAACTGCCGTAACCCCCTGGAATACCTCGTGGAGAAGACTCAAACTAGGTAAACTGTGTATAAATTTCTGCATAAAGTTAGACTGCCAAATTAAAAGTCTTCATAGACATTTTTGATGCATTAAATTTTAATTCAATTTATGCATTGCATCTAAATTTAGTCTGTATATTTGAATGTATCAGTGCAATTTTGGTGTTCGTTGTCCTTTCTACTAGTTTTTACTAATGGTCCACTCATTATACGTTTGTGCAATCAAATGATCTGTCCATAAGATGGGGTGCTAGGGTGAAGATTGTAGGATGTATGGTGTGACATGTATGGAGATGCATTACGAGCATGCATTTGGACAGAATGCAAAATTGCACTCATCTGCAAGCTGGACAATGTACATGTGGTTTAACTATAATATATTATAGTATCGTTTGCATTAATGTCATGCTGTTATTACATCCTCTTTGTCTTACCATTTCCATATTTAATGTGTATAGCTAGTAAATAAAATGTCCATTATTTTATTTTTTTTACTTCAAGATTTTTGGCTAGTATTTATAGCTTGAAATGATGACAAGTTTATTTGTTTTTGCCATTATAATCACTTTTTTATAGAGTACAAATACTGTATGTGTAGTCTCTTTACAAATGTCACAAAAATGCATGTATTAATAACTGCTGGGACTTCTTGAAATGTCATGTTAACAAACCTTGTGCACTGGAAGACAAAAGCTTAATGTGAAGATCTGACCAGCATTATTGTTAAACATGCGGATGGACCTCCTTGCCATATTTTTAGCTCATGCTTACGTGGACCAGGTGCCCGGCTGGCATTTTCCTGGCTGCTCTGTCTGTCATGGTAGTATAAAATTCAGAAGAGGGATGAGATGGCACTGAATATGAGCTAGAAAATAAAGAGAGAGAGAGAAGCCGTGTTTACTTAGACTGAGTGTTGGATGTCAAGGCTTGCAAAAAAACAGAGAGAGAAACTGGAGAAATAAATAGCGAGCCATTACAGAGTGAGAAATAGAAGAAATCGGAATCTTATAGCTGCTAATAAGCATGATGATTCTGAGGCTTGTTATTTCACATGTTGGGCGCATTGGCATGAGATCTGTGGGCTCTAAGTGGCCACTTGTAGGGTGCTGTGTCTCGTTCCATTCCGCCTTCCATTAAATAACTCAAATTCACTTTGCTCTTCTCTCTCATTCTTTTTCACCTCTTGTCCTGTCCAGTCCTGGATTATTCCATTCTGAGATTGACCGGGTAGTGTAAGCCAAGGGCATAGAACAGTATGCTTGTTTATATACTGAATGATAATGACAAAATTGTAAACTGTTTCAGAGTATCCATACCTGACTCCATATTACAAATTAATAATCCATTTCCCCACTGTCACTACAGGAATTAGTTTGACAAACAAAGTTTAGTATGTGTGTAGATCCCAAGCATGCAGAGATAAAACAGACCTGCTGGTCCATCAAACTAAAAAATCTAATCGAAAGAGATCAGGCTCAGTAGTTTGATCCTTTTGTGTTCTGAGTTTTATATTAAGACTACAAAGGGGAATTTGTTTTGAGGGGCTTTACTAAGATAATTGTTGTATTATCTCAGTAATGATGGGGCCTTTGGGGGCTCTGACTAAAATAAACAACAAACATTCTTCTAATTGGAGCGCACTAGTGAGTGCTGCTACAGTGAGGATAGACTCTAACTTCAGCCTGAGCAAGTTACATCAGTTGGAAATAAGTGCTGGAAGTAAATGGGTGAATCTCCTTAAACATGTCGAGAACATGTCCAGGTCATATTTCACCCCAAAAATGTAAAAGAAAGACATAAGAAATTATTTTTTGCTTAATGAAAATGAAGCCTGTTTTCAGGAACATCAAGACTTTTTGCATTTTGACATTATTTTATATCAGTGAAGCACCCTCCACCCCTATGTCATTACTGTTAATATATAAATTCTCATTCATTCTCCTAACTGTGATTTAAAAAAAAAAAAAAAGAAAAACAAACATATATATATATATATATATATATATATATATATATATATATATATATATATATATATATATATAAAACTACATTACCAATGGTCCAGAAGAACAAGATCCACCAATCAGAGAACCACAGCCAACAAGCTTGCGAAACGTGCCTCGGAGCGACCACACGCTCCCATGACTCACTCTGAATGGTGCGAACGAGTCAGTCTCCCTGCACTCTCAAACTACTTGCATATTTGTGTATATCGGAATATTTCACAATAAACGTAAACTATATTGTTTCTATACTTATAATAAACAACCTAAAATTGATAGTTTTATATATTTCCATTGTTTTATATTCGATTATGTCATTCGCAATGCTGCATGGGATTGTAATCTGCGCCCTCATGAAAGACAGTAAGTGCACAGACTTGTACCTTTGTCTTTTGTCGGATTTTCAAATAATTTTTTTGCTTTAAAACAAAGTCTGTAATGTTGCGATTTACATCGGAGCTGGTTGGTTTGGAGGATTTTATGAAAGTCCATGGAAGAAATTAATGGGAAAAAATACTTCTGGAACTAAGATGACTGAAAAGTGGGCAGGCACTGTTGCACTCTATAATGGGGAATGGTAATATGGTAATGGAATTTTTTAGGATGCATTATGGAAATGTGCTCAAGAAAATATGCCACAATGCAAAAAAATAAATACAAAATAAATAAATTATTTATTATTCTTTTATGATTTTGGGTTGAAATACAATCTAGACATGTTTTTGTGAGATTCACCCAAAAAGGGACAAAGGCAAGTTTAAACAAAGAAGGATTTACCTCACAACATTGCAGAGGTCTCGTACCTCATTTAGTTCTAGAAAAGTAACCCTCAGATTCCTGACCATGATTGTCATTATTTTGTTGGCTTGACTAAGCCATACTGTTATTCTACAAACTTGGTTTAGGTTTTTTTCAAAATCCCTAAACCGAGACCAACATTTCTAACATTAACTCCTCCTAGAGCTTTCAAGTTACATTCACCAAACTTGGTACAGACCTTCAGACTGTTCTGGAATAGTGTGATATGTCTTTTCTAACTGATCGGATTTACGGTTTTCACACAGTGGATGATCAAAAACGTAAAAATCGTATAGACTTACATTGACGGAATGTTCAAACGGGTCAACGGAATGTTCGTGACTTTAATTTCCAGCTGTCAAATATTGAAATGTAAACAAACCCATAAAGGACTTTCAAATCTGCTTTAAGTTTCTCTCTCTCTCTCTCTTTATCTTTATCTTTCTATTTGTCTATCTTGCGATTTATCTAACTGTCTATGTGACAGTCTGTCTATCTATCTATCTAGCTTGCTAGCTGGCTATTTATCTTTCTGTAATGTCTGTATAACCATCAAACTTCTACTTTTAAAACTAGTCTAAATTGTCAGAAAAGGCTTTGTCACGCTAACATCTAAGTCTATCTTGACAAACTTTACCTGTCTGCTTGTGTTCTGTTAGTGTTCTGCTATCTGTGGTGTATATTTAGTCAGATTGCCGTTAGAGTGAAAATGAAATGTATTGAGCAAATTCATCTTTGAAGTGCTTGTTCCTCTTTGTAAGCAAACACATGGACATGTTTGCTGTGTATGTTTAATACAACTCTCCCAACACTTGTCCTCATGGAAACCAAATTTCCTTCCAGATCCTGAAGACTCGCTCACACAAGGCTGTCTACTGTAGTCTGATCCTGAAAGCATCAACACTGCTGTTGCCGCTGCCATGCACAGACTCGTTTCCTTTGCGCTGCTATTCTTGGGTGCCAGGCTGGCTGCTTCCCTGTTCCTGCCCGACTCCCTGCAGCTCAGGCATCTAATGCAACGCTACCAAGATGAGTTGGAGCCCAACAGTACAAATGCTGACGCACCCATACGCACCCGCAGAGCCATCCGGTGGTCGGACCGGGAGGAGATTCTGCAACTACACAACAAATTGAGAGGAGAAGTGTATCCCACTTCATCCAACATGGAGTACATGGTAAGAGTGGAACACAGTTCAAGGCGTTTTACATTAACAGCCTTTTCATCTTTATTATTTATGTATTGTCAAGGGTCTGTACAGAGAGAATGATGTGAAGCTAAAAGTAGCTGAGCTACCCGAACAAAAGCAGTAAGTAGAAGAATGTGTTCCAAAACCTAGAGAGATGCCTACATAGATAGCATTTTTAGTCATTATAAATGCACTCCCAAACAAAGGCTGTTGACAACAAAATTATGCTGCCTTCTAAGAAGCCTTATTATGGCCAAAATCTAAGACGGCATTGCCTGTATTCTTTATGGAGATGTTGATCCTAGAATGCATGACGACTAGCAGTTTCTTGCATCCAAGAGAAAAATATTGATTGTAAATAAATAATCAATATATAAAGAAACCTGCATCTACCTTTTTTAATGCATGAAGGAGTTTGGTCTGAATGGCTCTATAAGGCCGAAACATAGGCTACTCTAAGTTGGTACGTGAGCGCAGACACTTCTAGATACGCAAGCTTGATTTCCTATGTAGTTGTTTTCCAAAATGTGTCAGACCGAATTCATAACATAACGCAATTATGTAGTGGACATTAGTGTAAGCTGTCCCCTTCTATGGTGAGTTTTCTCTTTCAAAAATTATTTTTCTAAATTATCACAGAATTTTCATTTTGGGTGAACTATCCCCTGAATGCCTTTTAGAGAAGCAGTTGAGTTTCGTCTACACGAGCAGGCATTTCAGTATTTTTGGGTGGCAAATGCAAGTACGCATTGCATTCTCAACACAGTGGCTCTGTAGTGCCGATACTTTACAGAATCGAGATGTCCGTTTTTTTTTTACAGTGCCTCACCTGAGTATGTAGATGACATGAAGCGATGGTCCGAGGTTAGTTACATTGACACATTAACTACTTTGAGTTGGTATGACAGCCAACAGCTGCACAAGTTGAGTGTGAAATAAATTTTTACTCCAAATAACTTAAATGTTTGTTGTTCTCAGTCTGGATTGCTCGTTTCGGTTGATTTACATTGTGTCTCGAGACAAGAAACATTAAACAGGCAATTAGAATCATCATGGAGCCACCCAGTGGTTGCTCAGGAAAACCGTGGATAGCTGCAGGCAGTGCTCCAAAAAGGGATGTGTGCTCCAAACCACCAGCAAAGATATAGGGAGCCCCTAACCTAACCCTTTCCCTAATCTTAACCATGAGTGGAAGTGACACCCCCCTTTGGAGTTGGCACAACCCCCTTTTGGAGTAACTTAGCCCCCCTTTGGAGTAACCCCACACTCTTGGAAATCCCGCCCCCATTTGGAGTCCTCGGCCTGCAGCTATACCTACTTGAAGCAACATATTACCTGAATAATAACACAACCAGTTTAAAGGCACAGTCTTTTGAAGTAACTCTATCGCCCCCTTTGAGTACCGAGGTTTGTTGCCACCACATAATGCAAGGAAGCACATTATGTATGTTCAGCTGACCAAGGGCTCCATTGGCATACGCATACTTGCGTAAAGTATATTTCTAGCCTTAGAATGTACAGAAACTGCTAAGTAGACAATAGATGGCAAGGCAGGTCATTAGGTTTTGTAACAAAATTATGGCTTTAGCATGAAGCCAAGCCATTGTTTTTATATCGACCACACATGTTGAGAGCTGTACAAAACCAACACTCTATTGAAGTTAATGACAATGATTTGTACTAATTGCATTCTGTGTTAGCTGCAGTCATCTTTTTTCTAGTGTAGTAAATATTTTAGGTTTTGTTGGTGCCAGGTTTTACTGTGTTAATTGGAAGAGTCATGTGGATCTTACAAGTGAGATGCTTTTTTTACTGTAGAGACAATTACACTTAGGCTTAGCTGCCTGCAGAGAGAGACAGACTAAGTAGAGAACAGAGCCAGAGATTAACAGTATAAAATCATTACAGTACAAGAGGTGAGGCTTCAGATATGTGAGAGAAATGGCCTAGTTGTGTAGTAGTTATGCTGCATTTAAAGGGATAGCTCACCCAAACGTTTGTCATAATTTACTCACCCTCATGTTGTTTCAAACCTGTATGACTTAATTTCTTTTGTGGAACACAAAAGGAAATGTCAGGCAGAATGATAGTCTCAGTCACCATTCACTTTTACTGCATCTTTTTTTTCCCCATACAATGAAATTAAAAGGTGACTGAGGCTAGTATCTCCTTTTGTGTTCCATGAAATAAAAAAAAATCGTATGGGTCTAAAATGACATTAGGGTTACTAAATGCATACAGAATTTTCATTTTTGGGTGAGCTATCCCTTTAATACCCTTGAGAGAAGCAGTGGAGATTTGTTTGCCACAAGCAGGAGTTTCAGAATTCTTTGCCAGGCCTCAGTGAACAACTAGGGGTTTCAGTAACGTGGCATTGAACAGAACTGAGGTTGCAGAATGTGTGAGTGTTTGTACCCATCATGCAGTTGGAAATTTACTGAGTTCCTTGGAGGTGCAGATCCTTGTTCTGTGGATTGAGTAAGTGTGTGAATGGAGACCTCCCTCTTTTCCAATAGATGGAAAATAAGCTTGGGAAATTTGTCTCATTTAACCCTGATTGCTGGGGATTTATAGTGGATGTGAGCCAGGCTCTGATGTGTGTGCCTCTAGCCAATGTTATAGTTGTATTGGGCCTGATTCCAAGTCCCATAGTGAAGATGGAGAGCAAGAGGAAGACATTGGGAATTACCTGGGAATGAAAGTCAGCATGTGCAGTATTTTGTACGAAAATTATAAGCCGTGCGTGTAGGGCCTATGTCTGCAGAGAGTGTGAATATACTTGTGTGTGTATTACCAGGTATGGGATGATGAACTGGAGACGTCAGCGACTTATTGGGCGGAACAGTGCCAATGGGAACATGGGCCTCAAAATCTGCTCATGTCTATTGGGCAGAACCTGGCAGTGCACTGGGGCAGGTATGAGAGCACACACATTTACAAACCCCATATATGTCAAAATTATTTTCTGTGGTTATTTTGCTACAAATGCTGTTGATTGAGCTTAACTTGTATTCAACCCGGAACATTCCTTTAAAATCTAAAGGCTGGCACCTGCCATATAAATGGAAATTCACTCCAATCTCTTAAAAAATAGAATAATCATGAAATTCTGAATTTCATGAATCATTAATAATCATGAAAAAACATGAACAATCATGGCAATTCATTGGTTAAAAAGGTGTAGCAATCCTGAATACCAAGGTCATGGGTTTGATTCCCAGGGAACAACATGCATGCTGCTATGTTGTATACACTGAATGCATTTTAAGTTACTTTGTACAAAGGCATCTGCCAAATTAAGAAATATAAATGCATGGTACATATAAAACGCTTTGATATAAGGAGTGTACTTTCCCACTCCCACTTTATGCAGAAGCAGGTGATCTGTTCCTGTGATTCTTGTGATTAAATGATTCTGTTTCTACCCTGACAGGTACCGATCTCCTGTCTACCATGTGCAGGCATGGTATGATGAGGTGAAGGACTACACCTACCCTTACCCTCATGAGTGCAATCCCTGGTGCCCCGAGCGCTGCTCTGGACCCATGTGTACACATTACACCCAGGTGAGGGATTGATAGAGACTTATTACAGTCAACACTACTATAATACTAACAGTTTTACTTATATTTTCAAACAGTTTTCTCACTGGGACTAAATATAAACAACATGATTCAGTCTACAAGAATCATTGCCTTGTTTATGAAGAAAAATTGTGTGCAAAGGAGTACATGTGTCACTCCTCACCAGCGGTGTTTAACAAGTAGCATGTGTGACCTGCATACATGCAAAGGTACGCATTCAAAAGCGCCTTTAAAAGCAGCATATTGAATGCAGTCCTGAACACTGCTGACCATAAGCTTACCGAGAGAGAGAAAGAGAGAGAGAAAGAGAGAGAGAAAGAGATAAAGATTTCAATGCAGACTCAACAAGAGCATGATTGTCTTGATCTAAAGTAGTGCACAACAGTAGAGAAATAAATAAAATACAATCAAATGAAATTGGGCATGAGACTTGTAATTGGAAATGTTTTACATATGCCACGTCCTCCCCAACCAGTCAGATACTGAAAAGAGAGAGAGTGTGAAATGGTCAAGGACCTTATGACCTAATAAGTAGAATCAGGATTGTTTGTTTTAATGTAAAAAATCTTGAAAAAAAATCAGCTGTATAAACTGTATAGTTTAACTAGATTTCTGAATGTCAGTGGTGCTTGTGGGTGGTTGTCAGGGTGTTGCTATGTGGTTGCAAAGGTGTTCTGAGTGGTATAGCAGAGTTTCTCAACAAGGGGGCCTCAGGAAACTTCCAATGGGGCCTTAAGATGACTTAAAATTCTTTAAAATCAGATATACTTATAATTTAACTTAAAGGAATAGTTCACCCAAAAATAAAAATTCTCTCCTCATTTACTCACCCTCATGCCATCCCAGATGTGTATGACTTACTTACTTCTGCAGAACACAAAGATTTTTAGCTCTGTTGGTACCCCCAAGTGAATGGTGGCCAGAACTCTGAAGCTACAAAAAGTATATTAAGGGAACATAAAAGTAATTAATATGACTTCAGTGGTTAAATCCATATATTCTGAAGCTATATGATAGGTGTGGGTGAGAAAAAGATCAATATTTAAGTCCATTTTTACTTTAAATCTCCACTTTAGCTTTCACTTCCACATTTTTCTTTTATTTTTGGCGATTTGCATTCTTCGTGCATATCGCTACCTACTGGGCAGGGAGGAGAATTTATTGTAAAAAAGGACTCAAATAATGATCTGTTTCTCACCCACACATATCATATTGCTTCAGAAGACATTGATTTAGCCACTGGAGTCATATGGATTACGTTTATACTGCCTTTATATGCTTTTTGGAGCTTCAAATTTCTGGTCACCATTCAATTGTATTGTATGGACCTACAGAGCTGAGATATTCTTCTAAAAATGTTTGTTTGTGTTCAGCAGAAGAAAGAAAGTCATACACATCTGGGATGGCATGAGGGTGAGTGATGAGGGAATTTTCATTTTGGGGTGAACTATCCCTTTAAGTCTTTGATAAGGTTTGATAACAACATTTTAAACCAAGTGGCATTTTTTAAGAAAGATAGCACAAACACACCTTTCAAGCAAAACCTTTCAAAAAATAAGTTTATTGTGTTTAATCGTTTAAAAATGTTGATATTTTATATCAAATGCAATGACATTTCCACTTTTTTAAGTGAGGCTTTATGCATTTTAAGTGTTCAAATACTTTTGGGCCCACTGTAGTAGTAATCACAAGCAACCAATAATTTGCTGTGATTCTTATGCTGTTTTATTCTACACTCTCCTATTGGCTCCCTTTCCTCATTTAAAAAAAGTAATGCATTCGAAATAGTAATGTGGATACCATCAAAACATACTGGACATGCCAGATCAAACAGATGTAATGCACAAAAACAGAAGAGTAGGAAAGAGAGACCAATTACATTTCTAGAGAGACAATAACAGATTAAACAATTGAGGACAAATGACGAAACGGAAAGAGAGAGGAGCTGAGCACTGGTGTCCCTTCTGCTCAGACTTTACTTTTTCGCTGGGATGAGTTTATGAAAACACACGTTCCCCTGCTCACTGGCCCTCTGAAAGCTGGTCACAACCATCTGGAAGATGTTCCCAGCCTCCTGGTTAATTTTCCTGTTTGACCTGAATTCCTTTGAAGATGTAGAACGCAGAGACGCTGGAAATCCATGCCAAGTCCGTGCATCGACTCTCCCTGACCCGCTTTCCCTGCTCTCACATGCCTGGCGTGGGAGAACAGGTCTGCAGGTCCTGCAGTCTACTCAGTGCCAGACGATCCCTCAGGGATCAACTTGAATTATACCCTTTGCCTTATGTCTTGTTAGACAGGAGAGGAAGATGTATTGAGACCAATGCCTTTGCTGAATCATTGTCCCATAGCCGACACCGCCTGTGGCCTCAGCACAGGAAGTGCATTCCTGAGCGAGTATTGAAAAGCACTCCCTGTGCTCGTGCTCGACGGGGCTGGATGCAAACCTAGCATGCAGTTTAACTGTATGTAAGAAAAAAATGGCTTGAGTAAGCACTTCCTTTTCATTTCACAGTCAAATGGTTTGGCTCGTGCTGCCGGGTTGCACTCGCTGAACTCTATTGTGTTGAAGTGAATCAGCACGGGCTTTGACCGCAACTCAGTGGACTGCACGCAGGCATTACTTTGTTTATATGGATAAGAGTGGATGAAGGGAAGAATTACACACATGTTTTTCAGGAACTACCCCGGTCACACTTGAGGTGCTTCTCTTTCTGCCCCAACAGGGCAGAATGAAAGAGTGTAGTCTGTATTCACTGCCCCCATGTCCCCATCAATCTACTGCTGCTGCCCCTGCCTGCAGATCACTTCCTGCTGGGGAACACTTCTTCATCAGAGGGGGGTCGATAAGGATGAAGGTCTCTTTTACACTTTCAATGTCAACAAAGAGACCCTCATCTTTTAAGTATACACAAAAAATGTATTGTCCATCCAGTGGTATTGATCCATTGAATTGCCTGTCTAAAATAGTGAACAACAGTAGAGAAATAAATAATATGCAATCAAATTAAATTGGGCATGAGACTCGTAATTGGATACGTTTTACATATGCCATGCCCTCCCCAACCAGTCAGATACTGAAAAGAGAGAGAGAGTGAAATGGTCAAGGACATTTGGACCTAATAAGTAGAATCAGGATTGTTTGTTTTTATGTAAAAAATCTTGAAAAAAATAAACTGTATAAACTGTATAGTTTAACTAGATTTCTGAATGTCAGCTGTGCTTGTGGGTGGTTGTCAGGGTGTTGCTATGTGGTTGCAAAGGTGTTCCGAGTGGTGTAGCACAGAGTTTCTCAACAAGCGGGCCTCAGGAAACTAACTTAAAGGGATAGTTCACCCAAGAATGAAAATTCTCTCATCATTTACCTTCATGCCATCCTAGATGTGTATGACTTTCTTTCTTCTGCTGGACACAAACAAAAATTTTTAGAAGAATATCTCAGCTCTGTAGGTCCATTTAATGCAAGTGAAGTGTGGCCAGAACTTTGAAGGTCCAAAAAGCATATAAAGGCAGCATAAAAGTAATCCATAAGACTCCAGTGGTTAAATCTATATCTTCAGAAGTGATATGATAGGTGTGGGTGAGAAAAATATTAATATTTGATATGGATTTTACCACTGGATTACTTTTAAGCTGCCTTTTATATGCATTTTTGGACCTTCAGAGTTCTGGCCACTATTCACTTGCATTGTATAGACGTACAGAGCTGAGATATTCTTCTAAAAATCTTTGTGTTCAGCAGACGAAAGAAAGTTATACATATCTGTGATAGCATGAGGGTAAGTAAATGGTGAGTAAATTGACAGTTTTGGATGAATTACCTCTTTAATAAAAATGCTGAAAACTCAATATGTACAACATATAAAAGACATATTTCTTAGTGTAATTCAGCAACTCCTTTTAAAGAGGTAGCATTGTATTTTATTAAAGAACATACAGTTCTTGAAACTTCTAGAATCACAAAACTAATGTCAAAAAGAACCACTGGTTTAGCACATTGCTATAAAGTTGCTAAGGTGTTCTGGGTTATTGTTAAGTGGTTGTTTACTGGCCCAGGTCAAAAGAGTCATATTTTAGTCCCTAGATATGACTTGAATCCTTTCTTCAATGTAAATTTACTGGATTTTTTTCACCCATTTTTTTGTCTGCCAATGGAAAGGCAATAGCACACCTCTCCTCAATAAGCCGCACATTTAAGAGTTTATTCAAATACCTAACTCTTCGTATGCGCAGTAGTAATAGTGATGCTTTCCATAACAAACACCACAAATAATAATGAATATCTGTTTGTTTACAGCTGGTCTGGGCCACAACCAATCGTGTGGGCTGTGCCGTACACCAGTGTCCACGTATGAATGTATGGGGCGAAATCTGGGAGAATGCCGTCTATCTGGTCTGCAACTACTCGCCTAAGTAACTCTACTATTTATCTTTCTTTGACTTCTATCCACTTAACACCAGATGTCTAATTACTATTCCTGATGACGATCCTATGGAACAAAACTTTTTAAAGCGAAGATTCCATCCTTCTAAACATGGCAGCCATAAACACCGTTCCATCCTTAGGAAAACGGAAAAGTAAATGAAGGATTTAGGAAAGAAAGAAAAACATGGGCAGACTTTGCTATTCTTTTTCAGGCTAATTATTTAATTTGGGCATCTGGGAATTGTTTTTCCTAAATCAGTCTTGAGATCTTTGAGAGTGTGATGATAATAATGTGCAAAGAGCATTAGAGTGATTGGTATGTTGAGTTCTTAGTCAAGCGTGCAGGTTTTGCAATCATTTCCAAACTCACATTGAACCCGTGCTCTCTTCTAGAGGAAACTGGATCGGGGAAGCCCCATACCAACAAGGCCGCTCCTGCTCCCAATGCCCACCAAGCTATGGAGGAGGCTGCAGGGACAACCTTTGTTATAAGGGTGAGGAGAAATGGAACAATTAACTTCTATCCAAGCATTTCATTAATGTCTATATGTAATTTGTGAGTTTTGTTTTACTTTTAGGAGACTCTGAACATCATGAGTCTCCAGATATGAATGAGGTGGAGAAGCCTCAGCAGCCCCTACAACCTCGCACTACTCCAACCAAGCCTCAGTCCAAACCCTCCACACCTAAGAAGCTTGTATCTACCAGACCCTCCTCACCCAAATCTACAAGCACCTCATATCTAGGTGAGTTTGAACAGCTGGAAATCACTATCCAGTAATAGTCAACATGAAATCAAAATTTACCCTATTTACTGCCTTAATAAACATTCCTGGTCTCTTTGTCTTTATGTTTCATAAAAATGAAATAACTTGATCTGCCTCTGAAATTACTTTCTTTTTCGGCTGATGTCACCTAGACCCTTAAACTCTGGTGCATTTTGGGCTGCCGCCTGCAATTTTTCATACAAATTTAAAAGCTCACTATTCACACATACTCTGGACTAATTGCACACACAAAAAAAGAAAAAAAAAAACATTTAAAAAATAAAATAAATAAAAAGACAATATTTTATATGCTAAATAATATAATATTATGATAAAAAATATAAAGGTCCTTAATTTATAAACATGTGATTCTGGTTTTGTTTGCTCTATCTCCCAGCAAAAAGTCTTATTTTATTCCACTAGATGACAGCAAGTACGAGGAAAAATATTTTTTTTCTCTATCATCATCCATCACAAAATGCAGATCTGAAATGAAACTTTCAGTCTAATTTTCAGTTCATGCTCAACCCCCATTTTTTTCATCAAATATCTTGGCCTCTGAGTGGACTAGAAGCTCACTCAAAAAGAGATCCTCAATGTTATAAAATGTTTTATAGTTGATAAACATATTTTCCAGATGATTTGTTTAGCATGCTTGTCCTGGTGGATTGCATATTTTGTTCTGGACATCTAAGATATAACACTGGATTATTCACCCAAGCAAGCTCACAGACAATTAAAAAAATTTTTTTAGAAAACTGCATAAGGTAAAGCACATATAAAGTTCATGGCTACTTGGAGCTTTCAGCAGCAGTGATTGGCGCATAGAAGAGATATTTGTATTTGATGTTTTACAGAAATAAAATTTCACTATTAATATTTCTACCACATTACCCCTAGGTGGCGCTTATTTGCAACATGGATATTTCCAGTCCTTATTTTGTTATTTTTTGTAAAATAAATGCAAAAGTGAAGGTGTTCTATGAAAAGTTCAGATTCTAAGCTTTCAAATGATACCATATATGTCTGACTTATGTTTCTGGGGACTTTAAGAGCAAACTTAGTTTTGCAATATAGCGCCTCCCTTTGGACCCGCCAGCAGGTCCAAAAAGTTTAAGGAGCTAGGCCGCTTAACTTGTAGCCAAATAGCAACTGTTTTAGGTAATACCTTCCAAAAATCTTGACTAAAATGTTAATGGAGTAATTTGATGTCAGTTGACTGCAAAGCAATAAGGGTTAGAAGTAGAAATAAGTTTAAAAAAAATAAAATAAACATTACCATTTGGATATGTCAAGATGCTCTCAAAGGTTGAACTTGACCTTCAGCCTCCTTTTTTTAGATAAGTGAAAAAAAAATTCCTAATCTCTTATCTCTTACATTGCAGCTCAAAATATTAATTGCGAGACAAAAATGAGGGACACATGTAAAGGAGCAACCTGCAGCAGGTCAGTGCAAAATTATTGGATGTTTCTTTAAAGATTTGAAGTGAAGATAATTTCAGAAATTTTACTGGTGAACATAATTCCTTTCATAGGTACAACTGCCCAGCCAACTGCTTAAACAAGAAAGGGAAAGTGTGGGGGACACTCTACTATGATGTTGTAAGTATATCACTTTGAGATCTAATGTGCCCCATTTAATGAGATGATAAAAGTTTATTTTTCAATAAAAAAATTTCTGGTTATTGTAGCAATCAAGTATTTGTCGCGCTGCTATCCACTATGGTGTAATTGACAACAATGGTGGCCTTGTGGACACCAAAAGAAAAGACAACTTCCCATTCTTTGTAAAGGCAACCAAGAATGGTGTCGAGTCATTCAGGTAGTATGAATCCCAAGATTTCGTTCATTTGTTCACAATTTACAATCCACAGTGACAATTATTCACTCTTATCTGTGCATTCTGTTTTTCTTTTCAGTAAATATAAACCCGGCAATGCATTTATGGTGTCAAAAGTGGAAGGTGAGTGAAATTATTGATTTATCAAATGAACACAAAAATTCTCCTCGCGCTGATAATGTTTTCATTATCTAATAATGTCTGGTAGAATCCATTCAATGCCAACTGCACATTATTACTTCTAATTTTGAAGGCTTTGCCAATTTGTCAGTGGATAAGAGACAGTTACTGTTGAAAATGCTAAGATGATTGGTGACACACCTTTAATTTACTTATTAAAAAGTTTCAATTGATAGAACACTACATAATACATAATACCATGTTTGTGGGCATATGCCATGGTAGCACAACGCTAGTCTTGCAGGTACCTTTGAGTAACATGTACTGTAAATACCATGGTATAACCATCTGATACATGGTATTTATCCATGCTCCTGTCATAGTACTTTTTTGGGCCTTGATAGACGATATGCCTCAGACCATTTATAATCTATTTTTCCCCTTTTTAGAGCAAACTATAGACTGCTACACGACAGTAGCTGAGATTTGTCCTTTCAGGCAGACTTCCTCTCACTGCCCAAGGTACAGTTCAAATTCTTTTTAAACAAATCCATTTAAAATGGATATAATCAAGAAGTTGTACTTTACTATTATAATGCAACTTACCTTTTCCACCTCTACCTCTTTAGAGTATTCTGCCCTGCCAACTGCATAAATGAACCTTCATATTGGGCTACAGTGGTCGGCACCAACATCTACGGTGACGTAAGTGCTTAGAGTTCAATTTTAGTCTCGAGTGTGTCAAAATTCTCAAGAATGACATAATTTTGCTCTTATTCCTAGACTTAAAGGAGTCATGACATGCATTTTTTTAATTATTTTAATATTATCCTTAAGTTTCACTTATAAGTGAAAAAAGGTTTTTACACAAAAAAAAAGTAAAACATGATAATTTTCCACCCTCATTTTGACCCTCTGTCAGAAACACTCGGTTTGGTGCTGCTTCTCCTTTAAGACTTGACAATAAAAGGCCACTGTTATGATTGGCTCTCTGCTCTTGACTGACCTGCTCTCTTCTTGCCATCTCACTGCTCACCACTACTAGGCGGGCTATGGAAGTGATTAAAAGTAAAGTAGGTGTTTATGTGTTGTTGTGGAGGCAGTCAGATGCAAATGAATGAAGGGTGTCTTGCCGCTTTGACGTATTACCCTTTCAGGCTCACTATTGGCTGATTTAGTTGTTGATTCACTAAATTGTCACCTCACTCAGCACTTAAGAATCAGGCTCAAACTTTGTTGAAATTTAGCTTTTAGCTTCTTTAAAAAAAACCTCTTATATAAAAAAACTCTTAGACAAGTCTTTTTACTAGAAATATTTGAAACTTAAGTCAACGATTAAGACCATTCTTAAGAGCATTTCTGATAAGTTTTATACATAAAGCCCCTGCCTCTGTAAGCGACCCTTAAAGTGCTGAGAGATGAGAAATGAGGGAGAACAGGCTTTTGCTGTAAAGCACTCATGAGTGCTGAAGTGAGTGTGCTGCTCTTGTGGTATGGGCGGACCGCGAGAATTGTCTGGGTGAACCTAAAGGGAGTTGTAGAGGAGGTAGGCTACATTGTCGCCACTAATTTCTCTCCCAGAGTGTAGACTGACCACAGAAGAGCAGCTGTGTAAGTGGACCCAAAAAGAAGTTCTCTAGAACTGACTCGTGCATGCCTGTGGTGAGGTCTTGGCCTTATGGAGCGCTGAACTGCTCGTGGAACAGCCTGAGAATGTCAGGGATTATCAATCTCACTTAATCATCATGCCATAAATTCTTAATTTATTATCTCACATTATAAAGTGCAGCAGTGCCCACCCACTTTTTCAGGGGTCTTTGTTCTGGTGTTTTTCCCATTCATTGTTTCCATAGGTATTTCATAAAATGGGCTGTTGTAGCCCATCCACCTTGGTTCGACGTGTTGTGCATTCTGAGATGCTATTCTGCTCACTACAATTGTACAGAGTGGTTATCTAAGTTACCGTAGCCTTTCCGTCAGCTCGAACCAGTCTGGCCATTCTCCATTGACCTCTTTCATCAAAGCGTTTCCGTCCACAGAACTGCCACTCACTGGACATTTTTTGTTTGTTTTTGGCACCATTCTGAGTAAACTCTAGAGACTGTTGTGCGGGAAAATCCCAGGAGATCAGCAGTTACAGAAATACTCAAGCCCGTCTGACACCAACAATCATGCCACAGTCGAAATCACTGAGATCACATTTTTTCCCCATTCTGATGGTTGATGTGAACATTAACTGAAGCTCATGACCCGTATGATTTTATGCATTGCACTGCTGCCACACGATTGGCTGATTAGATAATCACATGAATAAGTAGGTGTATAGGTGTTCCTAATAAAGTGCTCAGTGAGTGAATATGAGGGAGGGAATTAACTACAATCCAATGAAGTATTGCGAATGACGTAATCAACTGGAAAAATATGGAAAAATATAAATCTATTGATTTAAAGTTACAGAATTTAAATATAGAAACAATATACTTTAAGTTTATTGCAAACTACATTCAGATATGTAGTGGGCAGTCATTGCATAGCTCTTTTGATGCGCTTTGTTTGCCACAAATCTCTGATTAGTCAATCTGTTTCTTCAGCATTCACGGGGTATTGTAGTTATTAACCACAATTTTGCTATTAAACATGATTTTTTTAAAATGAAGTTGAAATAACATGGACCGATGGCTTCAACAGAAGTATGTATCATCTATTTACAACCTCAGAGCTCACCATAAGACTGTCTTTAAAGGTTTATAAGTTATCGTTAAAAATCAATTCACCTATGGAGAAAATGAATGGGATTTTTACTTTCGGAACCAGACTGTTGCGCTCTGCCATTGTTAAATTCTTGACTGGATGACACACTTTTCCAAGGATGTTGATAAAGTAAGAAATAATGTACAGTCAGCTGGTCATTATCACAAAATAACCCTCCACAGGGTGATCACGATGCTGTTCCGACCGTGTAATCATTTTCTATAATTTCGCAGCTATAAAGTAGTTCCAGATTTATACACATTACAGTTGCAAATCACTTTGCCATGTTATTTCCAGAAACTTTTGAAGTGTTATTAGGGCTTGGGCTGTTTTACTGAATTGGTGACATACAGAAATAATTCTACACACAAGAGGAACCTGAAAATCTGAACAAATGTCTTGGATTAACTCATGTACATGTGGCTACTAGGGTATAAGTGGAATAACTGACTTTGGACCATTGAATCATTGAAAATTTAATTCACACCCAAAGTGCTTTGCTTTGATTCACATCAGCTGCATCACCACCTCCATCAAATATTCCTTTCTTAATAAGATGTTAAAAATTCTTCATTATCAGGATAATTAGCTTTGCACTATTATTACAGTTTTGCTCAGCTCTGTCATCTAAACGTCAAATGTCGAGATATCATGAGAATGATTCTTGCATCCCATCAAATCATTGATTTGCAACCCCTCCCACATGTCCTCGTGTACCTCAGTCTGATTTCTCCTGGCTTTTTTTATCTGAATGGGATGTGGTTCTGGAATGGCCTGGATGTTTAGTGGTGTGTGAACTCGGATGGACTTGTTGCCCTTTGGCCCTTTTGGCTTGTTGCAGCTGCATTCCTGTGTAAAAGCTGAGTTCCATACAGCTGGCCTTAGATCAGAGCACTAATTAACTCTTATTATTTAATGGTTAGAACCTAGTGTTTTATAAAGTAGCCATTGTTTGAACGTACACTTATACTTAATGCATGAGCAATTGGATGAGCATTTTAAGATAGTGGCTCCCAGACGTGTGCGATGAGCTGTGAGCATTTCATTAGCCGAGGTGAGGTGAGGGCTTCAGGGGATGCTCGGTGTTATACTCCATTTCTAAAAAGAAGGAGAATTGAGATTGTGTTGTGGATCAGCAGAAGAAAAAGAAGATGGAGGCTTCTTCCAGGGTGCAGTGGGTTTCTGGAACCAGACGTCCAGAAAGTTCACGCCCTGCCCCGAACACTATGCTGGTCAGATGCCAGGCATCTGCCCAGCTTGCCTTTTCTGGAGCTCTTGAGCTCTGGCCTTGCTCTTGTGCATACTGCAGACTGAGAAGTGATGTCATTTGTCTGGGCTCCTTTAGACTGTTTACATATCAAGGACTGTTGAACCAAGCTTAGAAAACATAGTGGTGCTTGCTAAGTCAACCATCACTATTTCTATTGCTCACTATTACTATTGTTTAGGCATTAAACAACCCGGTATTATGACGTTATAATTAGTATGAGATGGCGAAATTATAGGAGTTGGCTCATACAAAATCGTACCACTTTTACTCCCATAGACAAAAAAGACAAATCAACAAATGATGTTTTTACAGTTTTCCATTAGTTTAACCTAGTGGTTCTTTATTTTTTTTGGTCACACCCCCCTTTGAAACTTGAAAAACGTTTGAGTGCTAACACTTAAGTGCTACTATATGTAAGAAAGTGAATGAGATTTGAGAACTGGGCATCTTATAAATGGGGGTCATGCAAAGTGTGGGACTTTAAGAACCACTGTTTTAAGCTCTAAACCTAACCATAAAGTGTAATCCCTTGCCTAAACTGTTAATCTAACCATGATTTTAACAGGAAAAAGTACTTTAGTGCACAATGTCAAAAAACATTGGGTTTGGGACGAGAGAAGGAAAGCATATTACAGGTTTATTCATTTGTATTGCATAAATAAATAATGGAATGAGGATCCAAATTTGTTCACTGACATTTCTTTTCCTAAAATAAAGTGTCGGATAGGAGGCTAGCTAAAATGTTATGCCTATTGTATCGATTTAAAATTCTGTTTGTTGATTGGTTAGTCTCTAGGGGAATAAAAGTCATATCTTAAGGTTTTGCTGTTTCGTACGAATTATCATGAGCTGTCATGAGACAATGTTGGGATTGCTGCATAACTTGTCTCACTCTGTTTATCCCATAAATGTAGTGGCTTGTTGAGGAAAGGTGTGAAATTACTTTTCGAAGTGAACTGACTTGTGCCTGATGGATGATAAAATGGTCCAAATAAAAAAGTCCCATAGACTTACAATGAAGGAACGACCCAATTTGTATCTAGAATAGGTCAGAATACTTGGGACTGGGACTTTTGGCCAGTAACTTGGGCCAGTAAGCACTCACCCAGAACCCCTTTGTAACCACAGAGCAATGCGCACAAAAGACACTCATAACACCTTAGCAACCACAAAGTAATGCCCTAGCAACCACACACCAACACCTATAGGGGTTTTGTAATGGGGTTGTGTTTTCTGTATGTGTCCAATGCATGATCTATGTATATAAATGTATACGTAACAGATGTGCAAGCATGTGTGTTCATGAGGCATAACCATATAAAATCTCTTGCATGAAGGTCAATGGAACAAATGCCAATGTAATGGAACCACTTATGAATGCCTCTCTACAAGAGACTAGAGGTGGAGAGCATGTTGACTCAAAGAATACCCCTTTGTATACCCATGTCCAGGGTTCCAGTATCTGCCGAGCAGCTATCCATGCTGGAGTGATCAAAGCTGGCGGGGGTTATGTGGATGTTCTGGCTCTGGATAAGAGGAAAAGTTATACTGGGACCATGAGGAATGGCATCCAATCTGAGAGGTACACGTTCTGTATCATACTTCACCTCTGTTCTCCATTCCACTCATTGCCTTCTCTCCGTAAGGGGCCATTCACTCTGAATATGTTCTTGTGTTAAAAAACTAGACACAGCGCAACAAATGCATATTGAGTGTCTCAAGTCACCTTTTTAAGACCCCGTAGGAAATAAAAATCAAAGTTTTGTGACTTTTAGTTCATGTCTGTTAGTTTTGATGTTAATATACTCATAAACTTTGACACAATTCAGTTTTAGCTGATTTAATGTAAAAACATATTTAAAATTTACAGATAAAAATACGGACCCAAATTACTGATAGCTCACACTGCACCCACTCATTTTACCCAGTCAAGTGCTCTCTAGAATGAGAATGTCCCTTCCCCTCATACCATCTGCCTCTGACTAGCAATAGCAAGTAGCAAATCATTTTCATGACTGTGATGTAAACTAAAGATTATTGATTATTTAATAAAGGCACGAGCTCTTTGATATATCCTGCCCCTGCTTAATAGGAAATACGTCAGCACATGAAAGAAAACTGCGCTCGTCAAGCCAATTCGTGTGGACTTTAATTTGACATTAAAAACACAGTGCTTATGGCACGAGATGCTTAAAAAGCAGCAAGATGCATCGAAATGGTCAAAGATGTCCGTCTAGCATGTTTACATAGAGAAACAATTACAAAACTGTGTAGACGGGTGCAAAAACACGTCCTGTGTGAGCGACCTTAACTCAATCCAGTGGTCAGATACCACGATGGACCACTCAGATGGCCAAATCTGCCTGTGCCATGTTAGTGGTTGAAGAGTAATAGTGTGGTTTCTCAGTGTGGCTGGACCACACAGGGTTTCTTTGCTTACTCTAGCCCTGCACTTCAATGCTGCATGCAAAGTGCTTATATAGACAAAATCGGCTCCAGTGCAATGAAATCTAATGCTTAAATCAAACACCATCTTCAACTGAATTGATCCTCCACTCCTTTAACGTGTTGCTGGCCCTAAGCGGTCTATTGACAGAGCATAGTAAAGCCATTTAGTGATAGCTTGGATAGATTTTCTGAGCCCACTGAAAGCCATTCACATGATGCAATATAGGGGAAATGGGGGGCAACCAGTCATGTGAACTTTGCTTTATTAACAGGGAAGTATTCACATGCTCTCCATTTGCCATTGGATGGAAAAGTTGTTTGTGGCTGACTCACTTGGTCCCGGTTGTGGATAATTACAGCACAGCTAAAGCCAACTGAGCCAGCTTTAGTCTAACATATCCCAATACACCACCACCTGAAGGCCAATCCATTTTAAAGAAAAGAAAAGGCCAAGACAAGGCCAAAAACAGTAGTCGATAATGGTTGCTGGAAAAAAAGGTATAATTTGAATTAAACCACAACATGAGACACAGTGAGTCAGTGTTAGTGTCATGGTTTCCAGAGCTACTCAGAATTTAGCTGGTGAAGGAATTATTGAGGTTGATTAGAGGGTTGTTGAGTAGAACATCTACAACAATTTAGAAGATAATCGAACTAAATCCCCTGACAAGACCAGTTACAGTGACTAAATAAATTGGATCCTATTTCAAATAGCTAGAAAGAGAAAATAGATGGAAAATTGCCCTGAATTTTCTCATTATATATTTATTTAACTGAATAAGACATAGCTGGTCTCCCAGTCTGGCCAAGCTGGTCTTTATCTGGTCAAGCTGGTCTCTCAGCCTGACTAAGCTGGTCTTCATCTGGTCTAGCTGGTCTGCCAGCCTGGCTAAGCTGATCTTTAGCTGGTCTAACTGGTCTACCAGCCTCTCCAAGTTGGTTTTCAGCTGGTCTAGTTGGTCTCAGCCTGACTGAGCTGAGCTTCATGTGGTCTAGCTGGACTCCGAACCTGGCCAAGCTGGTCTTCATCTGGTCTGGCTGGTCTCCTAGTCTGGCCAAGCTAGTCTTCAACTGATCTGGCTGGTCTCGCAGCCTGACAGTGCTGGTCTTTTCTGGTGTAGATGGTTGCCAGCCTGGCCAAGCAGGTGTTCAGCTGGTTTAGTTGGTCTCCCAGCCTGACCGAGCTGGGCTTCATCTGGTCTACATGGACTGCCAGCCTGGCCAAGCTGGCATTCAGCTGGTCTAGAAGGTTTGCCAGCCTTGTCTTCATCTGGTCTAGCTAGGGTCCTAGCCTGGCCAAGCCAGTCCTCAGTTGGTTTAGCTGGTCAGCCAACTGGTCTCCCAGCCTGACCATCCAACAAGTCCACACAACTCTTCTAAAACTAGCAAACAAGAGCCTAACTAGGCTGAGAAACCAGCCAAGACCAGCAAACCATCTTAGGGTGGTTTAAGCTGTTTTTCAGCAGGCGTTTTGTGGTAGTTGACCGTAGATGTTCTGCACCCACTAAAGCTACCCTATAGTCAGTCTTAATTTTGGAGACGTGGCTTGGTGGTATGTGCACTTGCTCTAAAATGTTGCACAGTAGTGCTTATGTGGGCGTCCAATGTTTGATTGTTTCCTGTCTCCTGTCTTACAGTCACTGTTTAAATTGTAAACAGTTCTGTTCTGTGTTCTGTGTTACTTTAAAATAGTTTTTTTTTTCCCTCTCTCTCTTGTCTTACAGTAAAACCAATACAGAAGGTGGTTCGTTTCGAGTCTTCGCTGTTCGGGAGTGAGACAACACTGACATTGCACAAAAGGTCTCCTGTTTGCTCTCAAAGACAGGACACGTCAACGTGGAATGCAACTTCTCCCGTCTTTCTGTCACTTTGGGAGGAAAGACAGGAAAGACACTGGCAAAGGACCTGTCTAAGTCTTCTCCAACTTAGTTTTCTAACTTACTGCTGGTTCAATCAGAAGGCTTCCAAAGGTTTCATACTTATACTTTTAAAAATGTGTTTGATCACACATGCAAGTCTTACCAAAATGCAGTGTGGTCGAAATGGTATTTTAACAGCAGTGCTGATTTTAATCATTGTTTTGAATCAGATAAGTCCCTTTTTTATATACTTTTTTTCTGAAAAGATATGTGTATGGATTACACTGTATTTAATCTGTACATATAATTTGGTTTTATATTTTGATTGGTCAGGCTTGTTGTGTGTTTCTCACTTTTTGCATTAATTTTATAGTTTGATGTGTTTATTTCTATCATGCTTTTTGCCATAATAGTCTGATGAAATTGAGGGAGGGTTAAATGGTAGTTGAATGTGATGTTTCTAGTACAGTTGTTGGGATCTGTTAGTCCTGTAGAGTATAGGCAGATGCTCTGCAGAGAAATGGAAAAGGGAAGGAGGACGGAGTGAAGGCAGACCTCCAACGAAAAGAGATCTTTCCTTTACAATGCATGTGAGCCTTCCAGAGTCAACAATGCTCAATATAGTCAAACTGCAAATAAATGTGCAAAAACATTTAACAATTGTTCAGTCCCAGGAGAATTCATAGGCACTGAGTGCATGCGTAGACTGATAAATCAGTATGGTACCTTCATTTTTCATGACCTATTATTATGCATCCTCTAACCCCTCCTTAGAACTGCAAATTCTGTGGAACAGAAACCAAATATTTATGAATGTGACACATGATATGTGCCGACTCGAGAGTCAAACGTCTGCTAACATATTCCTGTTTGGTTAAATGCTATATACAACCCAGAGTCAGATATCACTGCCAAAAGCAATTTCATTTACAGTTTAACTTGTGAAATGAAAAATAAAGTACACAGTGTTGTCTTAAACCACTTTTATACTGCCACAACATTTAAAGGTACTTAAAGGGATAGATCACCTAAAAATTGAAATTCTTTCATCATTTACTAACCCTTATTTTGTTCCAAACCTGTATGACTTTCTTCACTCTGTGGAAAACAAAAGATGTACAGAAGAATGTCAGTCTTGGTCATCATTCCCTTCCATTGCATCATATTTCCATTCAATGAAAGTGAAAAATTACTGAGGCTAACATTCTGTTTAACATCTTCTTTTGTGTTCCACAGAAGAAAGTAAGTCATATGGGTTTGGAACCACATAAATCTGAGCAAATGATGACAGAATTCCATTTTGGGGTGAACTATCCCTTTAAGCTGATTGCATGTAAAGCCTTGCCTCGGAAAGGAAAGGGACTGCTGTCTATATCTACTTCTCAGCTTAATATGTATTTTTTAGTTGGATAATGTTGCATAATCAGAGACCGGAATTTAGACTAAATGTAAATGTTCTTTATACCCCACTTAAGGGCTGCAGAGCAGCATAATCTCATCTATAGCCTTTGAAGGCTTCTGTCTTGCTGCTTTTTCCTTTCTCCACTCCCTCTTACATTTTATTATTATTATTATTATTATTAATTTCATGGAATTGGTTACCTCAGTTCTGTTGCAGCATAACATTTGCGTATTAATGTGTTTGGGGAAGTCAAATGTTTGTACAGGTGGATGTAAATATTCTGATTTGTGCTTTTCAAGTTATTATTGTTAGAGGATAAAAGTCTGTCATATGTGCTTTTTTAAAAAAAAAAAAAAAAAGTGAATTGTTTTTTAAATGAAAAGTTAAGACTATAAACCTTTTAAACTTATAAACTGACTTTTGGCCTTGTGTTGACGTGATATTTGTTCAGGTCATGGGTTTTATATGTACAATAATCTTCAATGTAGATTTAAAGGAATAGTTCACCCAAAAATAAAAATCTGTCAAAATGTATTCACCTTCACGTCGTTTCAAACTTATATGAGTTTCTTGGCACTGTAAACAATCTTTTCTCATGCACTTATGTACGTGATTTTCGCTAAAAAAATCAGTTTCGTGTTGTTTCTCCCCAAAATCTAACATACACTCACTGAACACTTTATTAGGAACACCAAGGTCCTCATAAAGTGCAAAACGTGGTCTTCTGCTGTTGTAGCCCATCTGCCTCAAGGTTCGTGGTGTTCACTACCATTGTACAGAGTGGTTATCTGAGTTACTGTAACCTTTCTCTCCGCTCGAACCAGTCTGGCCATTCTCCGTTGACCTCTCTCATCAACAAGAAGTTTCCATCCGCAGAACTGCTGCTCACTGGATGTTTTTTATCCGAGTGAACTTTAGAGACTGTTTTGCTGAAAATCCCACGAGATCAGCTGTTACAGAAATACTCAGCCCGTCTGGCACCAACAATCATGCCATGGTCGAAATGGTTAAATGTTAAATATGAACATCTTTACTCTGCCCTTTAACCATATCTTCCTCACGCTTGAGACAAAAAGGAGTAGGAATTCTTAAGGTATATGGTAATAACTTTGAGTGAAACATGCTGCTTAGACATTTTAGTCAAGCCTGTATTTATAGAACAGCTGTTGTTATGGAATGGTTGTGAAGTACTTCCTGTTTTAAAGCAGCAAGATGCTCCCTGGATTTGGCCATGAATAACAACAAAGGAACTTGGGTGTAGAGGTTTCAAATTTGCTGTTGTTATAATTGTAAGTGCACCGTTATTGAGATATTTTTAATGTCTCTGTTGTTTTTCAATGATAGCATTGAGATTTGTTGAAATGTTGTTATCCAATTGAAATGCGTAAATCTTAAAAACAGGCTAAAATATTTGTTTTGAGTGTAGTATTTATTTAGGTACAAAATCAGGCTTTTTAAACTCCCTACTCAAAGAAAACGTGTTTACATTTTCAAAAGTTGTTCACATAATCTTTACTCAATAATAAAGCCTTTAATGCAGGGTTCCCATGGACATGTGATTTCCAGGCCTGGAAAAATTATGGAAATTTCTACAACCTTATACCCAATATATATATACACACACTACCATTCAAAAGTTTGGGGTCACTTGCCTGAAATGTTTCTCATGATCTTAAAAATCTTTTCATCTGAAGGCATATGCTTAAAAGTATGACATTTGTTTTATAGACAAAAATATAATTGTGCCAACATATTCATTTATTTAATTACAAAACTAAAAATATATTAAAAAAGAGTTTTTGAAGTGGACGACTTGGACCGAATAATTAAGAAAAGCAGCCACTAAGTGCCCAGCATATAGATGGGAACTCCAATACTGTTGAAAAAGCATCCCAGGGTGATACCTCAAGAAGTTGGTTGAGTAAATACCAAGAGTACATGTCTGCAAAATCTAGGTAAAGTGTGGCCACCTTGAAGATGGTAAAATATAACATAGTTTTGATTTATTTTGGTATATTTTTAGTCACAACATAATTCCCATATTTCCATTTATATTGTTCCATAGTTGTGATGACTTTACATACATTCTAAAATGTGAAAAAAATAAAAATAAAGAATGAGTAAATGACCCTAAAATTTTGAACGGTAGTGTGTGTGTATATATATATATATATATATATATATATATATATATATATATATATATATATATATAGTATATACAGGACTGTGCAAAAGTTTTAGGCACTTGTGAAAAATGATGGATTTCTTAAAAAAATAATGCCATTAATAATTTTCATTTATCAATTAACGTCATGTTCAGGCTGTCTCCGTTGCTTCTGTCTCTTCATGTAATCTCAGACTGACTCGATGTGTAGTAAGTTGGTCTGTAGGGGCCATGCCATCTGTTGCAGGGCCCCCTGTTCTTCTATTCTATTCTAATTGAAAAGGAAGGTTTGGGAGTCTAAAATGTATTTATCATATTGACACACTAAAGCTGAAGATATAAATAACCATCTTAAGACAAAAGTATTTGTGAAACATCTTATGTGTCTTAGACTTTTGCACAGTACCGTATTTATTATTATTATTTTTTGTTTGTTTGTTTACCTGTACCTAAAATATCTCATCAGTTAGATTTAGCTTTTGTTTAGAGTAAAACTTGCTCGGAAGCCATATTGGCATCTGATGTGTGAGTGAATCATTCTTTTGAGTCAATGAATAGGTCAAAATGGATAACAAATCATTCTGAATGATTCATTAGTGATGAATGTGATTTAAAAAAATCTGCAGCCAATAATCCCTAATGACTGGAAAGGTCTGGAATTTCATTGGTCAAAAAGGGTGGGAACCCTGTTAATAATCAATAAGACAACTAATAATCAATAATACATCTTTACTTGCCCCACTATATATTTTTGAGACATTTTTTAGCTTTCTTTCTCTGCAACTGCAGTGCCCAACTTAAAGTCACAATGGTTCATGTAACAGGCAGAAACGAGGATCCAGATCCTTGTGACACATGCAATTATTTTATTCATGTCAGCTTGTGACTTGTGTCTTTGACACTTGAGCATTGGAAAATGTCTCAGAATGACTCATTTATTCACGTGTTTTGCTAATCAACCCACTGTTGGAAACACGATGGAAACAATTTAGCCAAACTCAACACTCAGCAAGCTTCTATGTGTGTACAGCATACTGAATTATAAAGAAAGCCAGTTTTCAACAGTTTTACAACATTTCGATTCAGTCACTATAAACTCACAAAACACCTTTGAGTGAGTTGCTAATTTATGGATAAATAATTGACATTAAGAAAATGTGCATTCCACAGACTCCAGAGAACAGAGCCAGCTGAACTGATTATATTTATTCATGATTTGGCAGAAGTGGGACAGACCAGGACTGTCTTTAGGAGGAAACAACATTGAAGAAGAACAGAACACATGAGTTCTATGAACACAATGAGGCCATATTAATGACAATGTCTGAAGGAAGAAAGAGGGAGAGAGAGAGAGTTGTCTGGTGATGGTGGAGAACAGGCGAATGGAGGCGTGTTAATGGAAACTGAGAACTTCTTTCTGAATCATTCTTTCTGGTAAAATTAGGTAATGTGGGATGATATGCATCAGCCTGATATTTAAAACATAAAACAAACAGACGTGGTTTGTTAAACTTGACCTGAATCGTCAAGAAGTGCATGGCTAAATGAAATTGTTGCACAGTAGTTGAAACTGATGTTACAAAAGGATTTACTTTCAAAAAATACCAGATTTTTTTTTTTAGATATGGTATCATGTACCATAAAGTGGTACAATTCCATGCAAATATGTGCCATGTGAAAAATGTCATGTACAGTAAATAACATGTGTTACATCCCTGTCCAATTAGACAGACATGTAGATTCCAGGGGGGATGGGTGGAGGTAACCCCCCCCAATATTCAAAACAAGCAGGTACAACCACCCATTATTTATATCATGATCAATGGAAACATGTAAAAGCTTCACGCTGCAACCCCCCAATGTTCAAGCCAAATCTACGGCCTTGATACCACCCTTTCAAGCTTTGTCCAAATCTGCATACTTCTCTACTATATAGTATGCCAAAAACAGTATGCCAATGTAGTAGGGTGCACTCAGTGTTCATAAAACGGTAAGTGAGAAATACCCGAAGACATACTACTGTACATTCGGCAAGATTCTGATGTGTGCATCCACTGAACACTGTACTATCCCATAATGCCATGGGAGCTGAGTATTAATTAGCTGTATTAAGAAAAAGAACAAAAACTGTTTTTACTACAGAAACCGTACTCTTCTCTGCCATGTTGAAAGTTTAAGTCTCCTCCCAACTGGAAAACTCGGGTATCAAAATGTAAAGTTTCCCAGTCGTAATTACGACTTGAGCAGTCGTTCATGAGCAACTTCCGAGTGGGAAACTCATATTTACGATAATTCCGATAGCACGTGTAGGCAGCACTAATTAGCGACTACATCGGGTTGTATCCTGGCAAAAGCATCCTGCATTATTCCCGTCTTGCATGCCCGCAGTGAGTAGCTTCTCATTTCATATTCGCATTAAAAAAGCCTTGTGTTGCGTCGGCAGCAAAACACTTCTTTGCTACTGTGTGTAAAATCGTGCCATGAAAATCGTCATAAAAATAAAGAGAAACATTTTTGTCAAGGTGAGAAAATAAATGACATAACCTAACAATTTTTCATTTAACATTTCTTTGTGATGAAAAGATGTCTATTCATGTACAGTATAGCAATTTACCACATTGCTTTAAGGACAAGAGATGTCATCAGAGCCCCACAGTACTGCTGTGAGGGTTATAAACCACAAGCTGAATCTCTGGAGCACAAGCTGTTTTGGACCATTGATGGCTTGGTGGCTTGTTTTGAGATGCTGTTTGATGGATCTTTTATTGATGACAGGTCTTTTATTGCCATCATATGCTCTTGAGGTCCTCAATGGATTATGCTGGCATCTACAGGATGGACTCTGAAAAGACTCTAATACAGTGGCTTCATATAGGACCATATACTGTATATAATGTTGTCATTTACAGTCAATATACAGAACATCAACTGAACTTCAAACAAAGAAACAATTAAATATCCTTACAGAGAGATGAACACAAATTCCAAGAGTATTTATTGGATATTGCATAACCCAGATCATGCCATTAAACATGTACTCCTAGCACAGTGGTTCTCAAAGTGTGGGGCGGAAGACTGCCCCGATCTCAAATCTTGTTCACTTTCACAAGAACCAATGACGTTTGTTCACAATTTCTTCTCCTTGACCTTTTCCCCCCTTATATGGATGTGTGCTCACTGCGCCACACTTTTGTAAAAAAAAAAAAAAAAGGCAGAAACATACTGAATAATAACACATACAGTTTAATGACACAGCCATTTGAAGGTTACTCTATTGCCCCCTTGAGTACTGAGGTTTGTTACCACCACAGTTATGTAATAACGCACGTTAAGCATGTTGAGCCGGACCACGCATTGGCAATGCGTTGGTCATGCAATTGCATTTATGTACGCATACATGTGTAAAGTATGTTCCCTGTCTTTCACTCACTCGACGTTGTGTCAATGTAGTGACACTAGGGGTTCGATCTTGAGAGCCCCAATCACCTTTGCTTAAAATAGAAAAGGCCAATGAAATTTGGCGAGTGGAATTTGTCACTCTCCGCCCCAGACATACGGGTATAAAAGGAGATGGCGTGCATCACTCATTCAGATTTTTGCCGAATGCGTGGGTGTTCATCCTCTCACTCTTTGCCACGCTGCTGGATTCTTATGATGCATATCAGTGGTCACCCTCACACGGTTGAGTGCTGTGTTTCCCCTGGGCGCTTCAGCAGCCTGAGTCTGCAAGTGCTAAAAGAGTATATTAGAAAGAGTATATATCCTTCTAAAAGAGCTCGTGCAAACGTTTGGCATCTTTTTAAAGATGTCCTTCCATGTTTGCGCTACTGGATGTGGCCATTATCTCTCCACTCCGGATACCTATGAAATCTGCCTCGAGTGTCTGGGGCGCCAGCACACCGAGGCGGCTTTCATGGAAGGGTTATGTTCTTATTGCGAGAACATGCCCATGAGAACGTTGCGGTCGCGTCTTCTTCATGAAGTAAGAAGCCACCGCGGCTGCTCCCCAACATGGTCCGTCCTGGGCTGACGCTCAGCCGGCCGGGACGGCAAGCACCGTGGGCGATCTGGATGTGGACATGGGAGCGTTTTCGCCAGCTCAGCCCCACGGACCTCCCATCCCCCAGCATGCTCGTTCTGTCCGGATGAGCTGTCGAGCGATGCAGGCGGTCTGCCTCAGGGCGGGTTTAATGTGTCATTTGTGGCTCGCGACGAGGATGAGCTTTCGGTCTCGGCATCGGAGGGTGGGCTTCTGCTATCGGAAGTGGATGAATCTTCTGAGCTCCCACCCACGGGTGGTAGAGCACAGGATGAGTCGGACGCTGAGATGGCAGCCATGCTTGCTTGGGCGGCTGCAAACATCAGGCTGAAGTGGAACCCTCCACCCTGCCCTGAGCATTTGCAGCTGAATGATTGGTTTCTGGGCTCGGAGCACGACTCACGGCCACGCCCCGCCCTGGTGCTTTTCTTCCCGGAAGTGCACGAGGAGCTAACGAAGTCATGGAAGGCACCTTTTACTGCCCGTACACGCTTTGTGGGCTCGTCCACTTTGACTACCCTTGACAGCGGAACGGCTAAGGGATATGTTCTCGACGGTGAGAAAGCAGACCGAGGCAATTAAACACATCCTGCCATGGCATGACCTGGCCGCCTTCAGGCCACCGAGGTCCCGCACCCTGTCTGCTTCTTGCCAGAGCCGTTCCCCTGTGGTGCTGGCCCCGGCTCCTGTCCCATCGGAGCCCACAAGCCGGCCTCAGAGAAAAAGATCCTCCCGTGGGAAGTTGGCTCCACCTGCCCGTCAGTGGGCCCCCAAGAACCCCAGACGGGCTTCGAGGCAGTCCTGACATGGCCCGCCCAGGGATGAGGTGACCGCTCCTGACCGGTCTGGCCCGGGACATCTCTCCAGCCCCACCATCGCCCCTGGGCCAGCGTGTGGTGAGTATGACATCGCTGAGTGCCCTCTGGGCCTCGGCACCCACATGGTCAATAAAAGAGCAGTTTCCTCATTCCTTGGGCCAGTGCACTCGCAACGGCCAGGCGCTGGAAGTCTTTCCGGTCAATCAGGCGAACGCGAGTACTTCCCGTTCCCTCGTTCTCCGTCGAGAGACAGCCGGCAAACAGGTAAGTGTGCTGGTCTCTGGGACCGCTCGCCCGCCCCAGACACCGGCCACTGTTGCGGGCTTGCGGAGCAGCACGTCCCCCCTGGGCTGTCTTCCAGGTTGGGCGCCTGCTCTGCCTTGCCGCGAACCACCCTGCCCAGGCACAGTAAGTCCAGTCGTCCCCCTGGTGCTGCTGTCACGGAGGCTGGAGGCCTGGTTAGAGCTCTCCATTCCCTCACGGTGGCTCATCAGGATGATTCACCTCGGCTACGCGATCCAGTTCGGCAGACACAGAGGCTACCTCCGTCCTTCGAGCGGACGTTGCCACCCTTCTAGCGAAGGGAGCAATAGAGCCTGTCCCCATAGCTGAGTTGTGCAAGGGCTTCTACAGTCCTTATTTTATCGTGCCCAAGAGAGGGGGAGGGTCGCGCCCAATCTTGGACCTGCATGCCCTGAATAAGGCCTTACACAGGCTTCCATTCAGGATGTTAATGCAGAAGCGCATCCTGGCATCAGTATGACATCAGGATTGGTTCACGGCCATCGACCTGAAGGACGCGTACTTTCACGTATGGATCCTTCCTCGATACAGACCCTTTCTTCGGTTTGCGGTCCTCCCCTTCGATCTGTCCCTGTCCCCTCGTGTCTTTACCAAGGTCGTAGAGGCTGCCCTGGCCCTGCTAAGGGAAAAGGGCATACGCATTCTCAATTATCTTGACGACTGGCTAATCCTAGCTCACTATGTGCACACAGGGATCTTGTGCTTCAGCACCTCGACCGACTCGGGCTTCAGGTCAACTGGGAGAAAAGCAAGCTCTCCCCTGTGCAGAGCATCTCTTTTCTCAGTATGGAGTTGGACTCGGTCACTCTCAGGGTACATCTTACGACCGAAAGTGCTCAGTCAGTGCTGACCTGCCTGAAGACCTTCAGCACTGGCTACAGACTTGAGTCCCGAGGTGGGCATGGCACCACAGCACCCGGTGTGTGACCATCACACCACAATGCCATCAGACTTTCAGCCCTTGGTCGGACCTGGCTTTTCTACGGGCAGGTATTCCCCTAAATCAGGTCTCAAGGCGCGTCGTGGTCACGACGGATGCCTCGAACTCGGGCTGGGGCACCGTGTGCAATGGGCAGGCAGTGTCGGGGCTCTGGACGGGGCCCCGACTCCAATGGCACATCAACTGCTTAGAGTTGCTAGCAGTATTGGTAGCCCTGAGGAGGCTCCTGCCATTGATTCAGGGCAAGCATGTGTTGGTCTGAGCAGACAACACAGCGACCGTAGCTATATAAACCACCAAGGCGGCGTACGCTCGCGTTGCACGTCACAACTCGCCCGCCGCCTCCTCCTTTGGAGTCAGCAGACCTTGAAGTCTCTGCGAGCCACTCACCTTCTGGGCACCCTCAACTGTGCAGCGGATGCGCTTTCACGGCAGGTAGTGCTCCGTGGGGAGTGGAGACTCCACCCCCACGTAGTCCAGCTGATTTGGGAGAGATTCGGGGAGGCACAGGTAGACCTGTTCGCCTCCCAAGACTCCTCTCACTGCCCCCTGTGGTACTCCCTGTCCGAGGCCCCCATCGGCATGGATGCCTTGGCGCACAGCTGGTCTCGGGGGCTACGCAAGTATGCGTTTCCTCCTTTGAGCCTCATTGCACAGACTCTGTGCAAAGTCAGAGAGGACGAGCAGCAGGTCCTGTTCATTGCGCCGTACTGGCCCAACCGGACTTGGTTCTCAGATCTGATGCTCCTGACAGTAGCACCTGCCTGGCGCATTCCCCTGAGGCAGGACCTTCTCACTCGGGGGCAAGGCATGCTCCAGCACCCGCGGCCGGACCTCTGGAATCTCCATGTCTGGCTCCTGGATGGGATGCGGAAGACCTAGGTGGTAGACACTCAGGCCAGGGCCCCCCTCTATGAGGCAGCTGTATGCCTTGAAGTGCTGTCTTTTCGCTAACTGGTGTTCTTCCTGTGGGGAAGACCCACAGAGATGTGGCGTCAGATCTGTGCTGTCTTTTCTTCAGGAAGGGCTGGAGAGACCGCTGTCTCTCTCTACCCTGAAAGTGTACGTGGCTGCCATAGCAGCTCACCACGATACACTGGATGGCAGTCTCTCACGACAGCGTGACCTGATCAACAGGTTCCTCAAAGGTGCGAGGAGATTGAATCCTCCTAGACCACGCCTGATCCCCTCTTGGGAGCACCGCCAGTAGCTTTCTTGGGTAAGTGCCTTCTCCCCCCTTAACGGGACTAGGGAGATGCCTTACCTAACTCGCTGGAAGGTCACGACATGGTTGAGCGCTCACTGCGAGGCACGCAGCAGCTTGCCCGTGTCCACTCTTCCATGCCACGTGACACGGTTCAGCACCTGCGGCGTTTCCTATAGGAACCCCTAGTGTCACTACATCGACACAACGTCGAGTGAGTGACAGACAGGGAATGTCTTGGTTACTGATGTAAAGCGGGACTCTTTTGCAAGAACGATTATTACGCTTTTTAAATGGGAATCATTGGGAAAACTTTCTCATATCACAGACTGCAGTTGTGCAGTTGTGATGAAGTCTCTGCAGACCTGCCAACACAAATGCCATTTAGTTTGCGTAATGTAGTCCCTGTGATATTTCTGATAAGCATACAGTGTATATTTAAGTTGTTCAACAAAACCTCTGCATATGTGTAATACAGGGCCCTTTGCGTTTCATCAGAAAGGTTCTGAGAAAGGTTTCTCTCCCAGACAGAAAGGACAAGACTGGGAGTGTGTTGAGTTTACTTACTCAGTAGGGGTTTGAGAAAGGGGACTGAGGAAATCCCAGGACGCTACTCTGAATGTTTGTTTCCATTTCTCTATCCCTAAATGAATGTAAAACAGATACTTAAAATGTCTTTCACAAAGACTTAAAAGCTGAAGTATCACATTTTTTGGATGCTAAACTAGGCCTTCTTTCTCCTAGCTTAATATACAAGGTATGCAACTTTAAGAAAGCCATTTGCAGGTTCATTTCACTTAAAAGTATAAACACTGTGGTGCTATTGCGCTGCCTGTTTGTGACGACCAGACCCCCTGACCCCCCAACTTTGGCTCAACCAATGAGTTTGATATGGGACTACCTGTTTGTCTGACCACTTGCATATGGGGTAGTGTTGGGAAAACCTGTTCAACACATTATTCATTGTTAGGCATAATTTTAGCAATTTTGTTTAGTGACAATATTGGCACTTTTCCACTGCACTTTCCACTGCATGTTCTGAGCTTGCTTTTCCACTGCAGTTTAGTGCAGCCACAACGTGGGTGGGATTATAGGCTGTTCGTCATAGTTGCGTCACCCCATCCAGCTCTTGTTGGATCCTCTCCTTGGCTACTAACGAGAGGAAAGTCTGCACGTCTACACACCACGGTGTGGTTGAATGTCGTGTGAACAAATGATACTACTATCGCTGTTGCTAATTTTAAAACTAGCAGGTTGATGTCCTGTGTCGCAAATCCAGTGATGCTGGTAGTGACGATTCTCTCTAACCAATCAGTGATCTGCAGGGTTTTGTTAACGTTTAATGTTCTGTTATATTGGTATTTCAAAAAACTGTCTGTTATGCTGGAGTTTTGGGGGTTACCACTGTGGTGAAGATTGGCGCTTGTGCTTAGGTTGAGAATGGACTTTCACTTTCAGTTGACGTTTGATTTGAGTGGTGTTTAGCTCTATAAGCAGTTGCTATTTAATTGACAGTGCAACAGTTTCATTGTCCTTACACTTGCTTACCTGCCATATACTAATGATTAATAAAATTAATTAAGATGGGCCAACTTAAGAAAATTAACTAAATTAAACAGTAGTAAATTTAGTTTTTACTAATGTACTAAACCTAATATAGTTAAGAATTCTATTGTACATTGATTTGACCAAATTAAACTAAATTATGCTGGCTGAATGAAACTGACTTAATCTGAATGAAATTAAATTGCTTGTAAAAACTTTCTCAAATTTAATTAACTTAATTTTATGAGTGTGTTTTTGTGTCCCTCCGTGCTGTTTTTCAATTGTTTTTCTGTGTAAACATGCACTAGACAGACACATTTGACCATTGCACAGAATCTAGCTGTTATTTCAGCATCTCGCGCAGGAGTGCCAAATTTTTTAGATACAGTGTAAAGTTAAATAGATCTTCAACTTGTTAAAAACACATCTCAAGTCACCTACATTCTGCTCTATTCATGGCGCTGCATAAAGCTTTTTTTAACGCAAGGGTGCATTTAGTGTGAACGGCCCTTTAAGCTTCATCAAGAAGTTACCTTCTGTTCACTCCATATGTGGAATATTTTTTTTTAAATGTTTTGAATCAAATTTGCTCTACAGAGCTTGCTTTGATTTAGGATAGCACCCTCCCTATTCCAGTAGATTTTAAACACATAACAGGGTTTTCCATTCCCACAAGCTGTAATTTACACATTCTAACCATGCAAGCTGTGGATTGCTTTATTTGTTCAACAGCATATAGTTTCAGTAGTTTGCAATTAATGTAATCCTGTAGTGAGGATAGTGTAAATGAGTTTGGCGCATTGTCCCTGGACGAGGGCTCAAGGCTCGAAACTTGACCCGAGCTCGAATACCCCTCAGAACTTATAGAGTTAATGATGAGAGGATGGAGGAGATGGGGTGGATGGAGGGATGCCAGAAGGATCGTCACCGCCATGGAGGAAAGCTGCTTTATATATGCTTACTCTGGCGATGACAGTGGCGGACCGTGCATTAAAAGTCTAGGCCTTCAGTGTGATTCATGCCATTAAGAAAACACAGTTTCACAATGAATAAGACACCCTATGCCTTTGGGCATCATACATTATGTCACAGCTAACTAATAATACCAATTTACATTTTAAAAACATGTACACGCACGAAAGCCAGAACTTGAAACGACACGTAATTTTTTTGACACTTTTGATTTTGACCCCCCCTTTGTTCAGGGACACATTATTCCATTTCTGTTAGTCACATGTCTGTGAAACTTGTTCAGTTTATGTCTTAGTTGTTTAATCTTTAAATGTTCATATAAATATTGACATGTTAAGTTTGCTGAAAATAAAAGCAGTTGAAAGTGAGAGGACGTTTATTTTTTTGCTGAGATTATATATATATATATATATAACAGACATGCATAAATGTAGGTTTGTGGTAATTAGTAAATGCTCATTTATAAACCTGGGATCATCAATCAACAGCTTTTATCCTCAGACTGACAGCTACATAGTGCGCTACTGTAAGTGACAAATGATGTCACTCTTGTTTAATCTGAGGACTGTTCAACGAGATTTTTCTTAATGTCAACGGCAAGTTTTTATTCTGGACCTTGAATCAGTACACACACACTCAGAAGGTTCAAGAGGGTACATTTCCATTCCTTTTCATTAATTGTACCTTAGAAGGTACACAAAAGACCTTTCAAAGTACAAATCTGTTCCTTTCAGGGAACAAAGTTACCTAGATGTTTAACCACTAGGCCACAGACACATTGGATCTTTTCAGCCTCTAAACTGTTCTTATTGTAGAAAGGAATATGGTTGCTTTGGTTATATATTAAAATCTGCCCTAACAACTCTTTAGAGTTACAGTAGAAAAGGTCCGATGTGCTTGTAACTGAAAAGTTTTGTTTTTGTTTTAAACCGCCAATTCTGTACTGGAATTAAAAGTAACTCTTTCAGATCAGAAGAACTGCTGATAATTTGAGCAACGATACAAGTATTGTATGACATGAGAAAAGAATAGCTTTGATGTACAGCTGTTGCACAAATGATAGATGTGTGTTATTTGATAGAATAGCTTGTATTTTACATGGAATTTACTAGATTAATCTACTTCGTGTTAATGCTTATTGCTTAATACTAGAAATTTGTGAATCTAGCAGACACAGTCATATCTAATATATGGAAAAATACTCTCCTGCCTGTGGCCTCACTGCTTGGGTAGATTTCTCTCTCTGGGGTTGCTCTGTATGTAACCAGGTGTGCTAGAGGCCTCCAACTCAAGCCAAAGTACCAGGGCTGCCAAGACTTGCCCCCTTATGCTCCCTCATTTTTACTTAAATCTCAGATTAAAGAGGCTACAGGTGTTTACGTGTAAACATGCGAATAGAGGGCAAGAATGATCACTATCATTAGTGTCCAGCTTGAGAAAATGCTATAGCAATTTGGCATTGTAATGGAATGCTCAAGCCCCCTCAATCATTGTGAATTTATAAGAGGGATTTATGCCATGTAAATAGTGGTATTGTGAATTTCCTGGTGAGAAAATATCAAAGAGGCTGCTGGACACACATTTTAACCCTGTCAGATCAAACACAGCTGCCCCTGTGTCCTCAATAACCTGGCTTTCTTTTTGTAATTTATAGAGCACCACAGCATAGATTTCCTTTGGACAAACATTGACAGATAGACATTAGATGTCTGCAACCCGACCCGGACCCGATGGGACCCGAGAACCCGACGGGTTTCGGGCTGGGTTCAGGTCAGTTTTTCAAGTAGGACTTCGGGTTCGGGTCGGGTTGGGGTTTGTAATTAATGAAAAAATAAACAGGCTTACCGAACTTGTTTTGCGCACGCACTCTCACTCACAGACACGTCAAACGTGTTTTTGCGCACGTCTGTTCTGTTTTCCCATTGTTTTCCTATGTAAACACATACTGGACGAATGTCTTTGACATTTGCACCGTATCTCGCTTTTTCTTCAGTGTCTCATGCTGGACCGGCACTGTTTAAACACTGTGTCAAATTAAAAATAACTTCCAATTTTCAAAAACACGTTGAGACACCTGCACTCTGTTTCATTCTTTGCACTGCGTTTTGATTGTTTTTAGCGCAGTTGTCACAAAGATTCAATATTCTAAACAAGTTCAGGCTGCATAGAGGGGACTGTTGCAGTGTTTCGTATTATTCCAGATTGTTCTGCACCAAGAGGGGACTGTTGCATTGTTTCATATTATTCCAGATTGTTCTGCACCAAGTGAAGTTTCAGCAAATAAACTAACATGATCACACGGGAAGTCGGCATGCTGTTTCCGAAAGTGCCATTACCCTAGGATCGGCAACAGTATGCCTATCTCCCATCGGACATATTTGGAACAGCTCAACAAGAATTACTTTCCCTCGTGGCTCGACTGGTAGCATTGCGTCAGTTGCATGGGAGACCACAGTTCAGTCCCTAATCAAACTAGGAAGTAATCACGTTTGTATAAATAATCACGAGTATGTTAAGGAGGTTGCATTTTTGTCCCTAACATTGCATTTTGTCTCTACTAATGTTTAGGGTTAGATTTGGATTTTGGTTGGGGTGTAGATTAAATAAAATAAGCATTTCTCTTCACTGTTTTACACCCTGTTCAGCTGAAAACAATTGTTTTTTACAACTGGCTTCTGGCGACCTCTCCTGGATATAAATGGATGTCACACTTGTTTATATGCTCTGAAACACTAACCACTTTAGCCTCTGGAGGCAGTGTTTTCAAATTTGGACAAACAATACCGATTTCGGCTAAAGAACAATCGGCACACACTTGCCGATTGTGAGATCAGGCTGAATAAACGGTAAGGCAATACTTTTTTCCCCTTCTGCTCTAGTGTACTAAGGGGCTGCTTTGCCTTGTTAAATCGGTGTATGTTTACTGTTTCAGTACTGTTACGAACGTTGCATATATGCTTACATAAAATACAGCCTATTGCAACAGTACTGCTAAGAGAATAAATTAGATAGTAAGCGATTTCGCGTCGGGTTCGGGCTTAAAATCTGACGGTATAGTTCCGGCCGGGTAGGGTCTCGATTACGGGTCGGGTTTGGTTTCATTTTAAGGCCCGTGCAGACCACTAACAGACAAACTAATTCGAGGAGCCATCCATGGACATTGTCAAAAGGGATGTGCCTGAAGAGGCTTTAAAACAACATTCACAGAAAGCTCTAAGAAAGCTGTGATAGTTGCCTGGAGTGTGTGAAATTTGGAGTTACATGATGTTGTGCCAGTATTGCCAGTTTAATCTCACAAAACTCTGCCTGGTTCCTGGCAGTGCAGGATAAAAAGAGAGGAATAATATTGCACCTTGGATCAACATAATTAGACAAAGGGCTGGTTATAATTTGTTGGGTGCACATTACAGGACAAAGGAATGCCATGACAAGGGTTTCATTAAGATAATAAACTGTTACCACCATGTTAAACACAAAAATATTTTATTTACATGTAAGTCTGGGTTATAGTAGATTCATTATTATACAGTAGAAAAGCTTGTGTTCTGTTCAGGCTTGTCTGCTGAAACACAACTGATTGGCTAATTGTTGGCTCAGCAGATTTTATTCTGCATTGTACTACATATTCTTATAAAGACTGCACAAAGACAACAGGATTTATTTAAACCTGAAGGCCTTAAATGGAAGCCTTGATGAATGTCCTGTGGCCTGTTTCCGTCACCAATTTAATTTGTAAACTCAACAAAGAAACCACTGCAGTCTCAGACAGTAATTAAAACTAATTTATTTACTCAGTTCAACCCATTTTTGGTTTGTTATTATAAAAAAGATGTTTAATGTAAATAGTAAGAGTTTTATTGTCTGCTAGTACATTTCAGCTAACACAAGATGGATTGTAATTACCTATTATGTTGTCTTATCCAACAACTGGCAAAAAAAAAAAAAAAAAAAAAAAAACTTTTGAAAAGTTTTGGGCTTTCTTTTAAACAACATTCACTGTTTTTGCTGTTAAATTTGGGTCATAACTGTGGGCATGCATGCTTCGTTGAAGCAGTCTGGTTTCCTGTTATAAATTCATAAATTAATTGCACAGTAGAGGCTGCTGTCAGTTATGGCTACCTGAAAGAGAAGGCACAGCTTACCCCACCTTCCTAAACAGAGAGAAAGTGCTTGTCTTTCTCACTCTCTGCAGAAGTGGTGTTTTGACTATGAAAAATTAGGAATAGCATTGGGGTTTGGAAATACTGCCCAGGGTCTAGAAAATGGTCTGAGATGCATTTATGTCTTTAACTTTTAATCACATGCCATTGTTATTTGGTAATTATTGCACCAATGATACATTAAATATATAGTTCAGCTGAAAAGGATTTACTCACCCTTATGTCGTTCAAAACCTTTTATGACTTTTTTCTTCTGTGGAACATAAAAGGTGAATATTTAGTTGAATGTCCTGGCCATGTTTTTACCACGGGAGTCTTACTTTAATGCTGCCTTCATATGCTTTTTGGAGCTTCAAAATTTTGGTACCCATTCACTTACACTGTGAGAACCAACAGAGCTTTTAGCAGAAGAAAGAAAGTCATACACATCTGGGATGGCATGAGGGTGAGTAAATGATGAATTTTCATTTTTGGGTAAACTATTCTTTTAAATCTTAAAAAGTCAAGGACATTTCTATATTGAAAATATTATTTATTTCTAGTTATGCTCTGCTCTAAAATATTTCATTGGCAAGAAATTGTTCTTCGTGAGTATGATCTCTATTAAATGATTTAAAAAAATCCTTATCCTGTAATTCGAACGACTGGAAAAGTCACGGAAATATCATGGAAATTAATTGGTTAACAAATGTGGGAACTCTGGTAGTCCATAGGACTTGAGTGATCTATATATTCCAAGTATTCTGAAGTCATATACGATAGTTGTGCATGAAGAACACACTTTTTAACTTCACACAGGTTCCAAAAAACGTGGCTTTCCTGCGCAAGAAATGATGCAAGTCAAAAATGACCATCTAGCGTATGTTTACACAGGAAAACAATTGGAAAAAACCCCCAGCACAGACGGATGTGAAAACGTGTTTGGTGTGAATGGCCCCTACTGTCCGATTTTTGACTCTCTTTCCCACAAATCACGAATTGGTCTGAAGAATTTTACTTTTTAGAACTACTCTAACACACATAGAGACTGTGATCAGTGCTTTATGTTGAATCAGTTGAAGCAGAACTTGGTTGTGTCACTGTGGGCATTGTGTCAGTGTATTTGATATATGGGTGATATCTCCAGAGCAGAGTTGTTTATGACATGGATCAGCAGAGTTTAATGAAACTCAGGCCAGGCTACGGCTCGACCATTCTGTCTTTGTCTGTGTGCTCTGGTCCTTGTCTTTCCCTGGCACCTGGTAATACCCACAATGGTGGCCAATTCCACCATGGTTTCTGTGGTTTTGTGGTGCTTGGCTTCAAGTGGCAGGTCTGCTCTTTGCTTTTTCCAAACTTGTGGCTTTCAACGTCTTCTGTCTTTCTTGGCTGGCCAACCAGCATCTCCTCCCAGCTATGATGACTATACTTTCATCACTGTGATGTCACATGCTGCATGTACTGCATTGATATTTTGGGCTTTGCATTGATATTTTGGGCTTAACCATGCAGTTTTCTATGATTAAAGAATTATTCACTTATATTGTAAGTGCCTTAGCAACATAGTCTCATGAGAATTCGTTACAATACTATGAGGTGGCGAATTCGTATAACTTAATTTGTCTGAAAACGTATGACTTATACGTCAACCAATCACATAAGCTTTACGAACATGTGTTCGGAACCCGGAAGTGTTGCTTTCTTCCATTTTACACATCAGGCCTTTAAACATTAATATCATGGTTATGTTTATGCTCTGGGTAGGGTAAGGTGTTACACTTTGTGGCTAAGTTTAGGAATGGGGTTTGGGTTAGGAGTTAAAGTTATGAAAACACAGTATTGGATTAACACTGAACAAACGCCACATTGAAAACTATACAATGGCACAAGGGAAGTGATGCTCATTGGTTGGTGTATAACTCATACTATTTCGTATGAATGCCACCTTGTACTATTGTGACGAATTCTCATGAGATAGGATTGGCACATAAAGGCAGCATAAAAATAATCCATATGACTCCAGTGTTTTAATCAATTTTTTCTGAAGCGATCCAATTGGTTTTGGGTGAGAAAAGACAAAAATGTAACTCCATTTTCACAATAAATCTTGACTTTAGTAGTCCCTTGATGATCATGATTTCAAGCCTGATTACACTTCCTAACGCCATCTAATGCTCTGTGCATCAGGAAGTGTAATCGAGCTTGAAATCAGGATTGTGCCAAGAGACTGCCATGGCAAGATGTACAGTGAAAAAGGAGTTATATTTTGGTATGTTCTCACCCAAAACTGATTAGATCGCTTCAGAAAGACATAGATTAAACCACTGGAGTCATATGGATTACTTTGGTGCTGCCTTTATGAGTTTTTTGGAGCTTCAAATTTCTGGCCACCATTCACTTGCATTGTATGGACCTACAGAGCTGAGATATTCTTCTAAAAATCTTTGTTTGTGTTCTTCAGAAGAAAGAAAGTAAAACATCTGGGGTGGAATGAGGGTGAGTATTTTTAGGTGAACTATTCAGTTAAGACAGTTTGTAATTTGTGTATGACAACCAGAACTCGTAAAAATCATGTTCGTCAACCACCCATCAACCACCACAAGTTCAACAGGCCTTAATAGCTGTTTGCTTGAAACATCTAAGCAATATATGGTAGCCACAAAAAGTATTGGTAAGCCACACTTACAAATGAGGATAATTGTATTTGTACAATAGCTAATCCTACTCTTACCAGTAATCAATTTATCCTTTATTTGACTCTTCATTGAAGTACTGACTAATGTCTCATTGTGTCATGACCATTAGTTGGCAAGTTTATATGGCTATTACCAGAATTTGAAAAATTGATATGATAAAAAGCTGTTCTGTCTGCTTCCTTAATTTCCCTGAAATTCTACAGCTGTGGATTTACCCAAATTTAAAGCTTTTTTCAAATGTCAGACTGAGTGTTGTACTTGCTTGTTTTGATTATTGAGGGAGTTTCCACCCCCATCCCCACTGGAACTGAAATCAGGTCATCATTCAACCAGAAACTCCCAGGTTATGCCAATAAGTTAACATCCAAAAATAAGAAGAAGCCTGGTTTTACAGGTATTATGGATGCTAGACTTTGGGTCAGTAAGGACGACAGGCATGCTGAAAGACCCAGTTTGTGCTAATGTGGCTGTGCGGTTTGTAGTTTATTCCCCGATTTTTTTTCTGAAGACAGCAAGGACAGGACTAAAGCAGCACAGAAAAGCTCAGAGATGTGCAGACTGAAAGTGGTGTGAAAGGCAGCCAGCTGGAAGTAAGTGGAGCTCCTGAAGTTCTTGGAGAATGTAGAACGACTTTTCAACACCAGCCAGCAGCCCTGTTTAGCCGTGGAGAAAGAAATATCTATTTACTTGAAAGAAAGCTGTGGTTCGTTCTTAGCAAATGCCAAATAGGCATTAACAATAAAAGTAGAAAACTTTTTATTTTTATTATTGTACCCAAAAAGAGTACTGGGGCATGTAGGATGATTAGGATTTTTGAAAAAGAGATTCATACAAATGATACTGAATGGCTTGGATTCAAAAGAGAAAAATGCAAATTAACATGTAACAAATTTGGTTTGGTTAAGATAAGGGTCTAAACCTTGTATTGCCAATGTGCTATTGCCACATACTAAACATTTGTACATCAGCTGTGAAGTATGACCATGTTCCAAGAGAAAATTGAGGAAGTCTTTTATTTTATAATTTCCCTAAAGCTGGCAAAGAGATCTTATGAAAGTGAGTTTCCTAGGAGCATTATTTAAACATAAGCATGCCAGTTGCTCAAATTTTAAATATACTGATGGAACCATTCCAACTCTTACAATTACTCGAATCTTTATTGAACTAGTGACTAATCTGATATTGTTTCATGACCATTAGCTGGCCTGTTTATATGGTTATTTCCAATAGGCCTAAATGGAATATATATACATACAGTATATACATACACTGATGAGCCGAGACATTATGACCACCTGCCTAATATGCTGTTGGTCCTCTGCGTGCCGCCAAAACAGCGCCGACCCGCCGAGGCAGGGAATCTGCAAGACCCCTGAAGGTGTCTTGTGGTATCTGGCACCAAGACATAAGCAGCAAATTCTTCAAGTCCTGTAAGTTGCGAGATGGAGCTGCCGTAGATCAGACTTGTTGGTCCAGCACATCCCATAGATGCTCAATCAGATTGAGATCTGGGGAATTTGGAGGTAAGGGCAACACCTTGAACTCTTCATCATGTTCCTCAAACCATTCCTGATCAATGTGTGCAATGTGGCAGTGTGAATTATCCTGCTGAAAGAGGTCACTGCCATCAGGGAATACCATTGCCATAAAGAGGTGTACCTGATCTGAAGCGATGTTTAGGTAGGTGGCACGTGTCAAATTGACATCCACATGAATAGCCAGAATCAGGGTGTCCCAGCAGAACATTGCCCAGAACATCACATTCCCTGTCATATTCCCACAGTGCATCCTGGTGCCATCACTTCCCCATAATGCATTTATTTCAACAAATTACTGCTTTATAATAGAACTGATACATCTTATTTTCTCTTTCTCTCCTGTTTTATTGAAAGGTGAAGATATAGATCATTTACATTCACATACATTCAAATATGGTGTGTCAAGACACGTTGCACTAAGTTTGATGCCAATGACAAAATACATGATTCACACCTGGAACCAATTGGCATCAAATGGCAACTATAGTACACTTTGATAACAAAACAAAACTCACCTGAGGATTATTAATGTAGTGCTGTGAGCTATATGGTATATAAATGACAGATATGTAGGAACACCATATGTATACTGTAAATACTCTATTGATAATTTTTTAAAATGAACAGAATAAAAAAGTATCATAGTTTGTGCTTCTTTCCAAATACTCAAAGCTTTTAAATAAATGTAAATACCAATCAATAATGCCCTAACACATCTGGATTATAAACACACAGGTAATTTGGGTTGGCTGATGAAATATAGGTTACTACAGTGCTTTTACTGTAGATTTTATTCATTTGCCTACCTACAAATTTGATTAAATATCTTCAATGTATGGACACAAAGTGTTATCTAGTAACAATACTGCAGCCTACTGTTATAATTTTGCTTCCTTTCTTTTCCCATGTTGCATTAAGGTTCTTAACTTTCAGTGCATGCAATTCCATTGTTTCATTGTGCTAGCTTTTTACTAGTTGGGGATTTGTCTCCACAGGTGAAGAAAAACATTTACTGAACTTGGCGCAATGGGAGCATTAGTCATCCATTAGTTACGATTAGTTTATGCGTTTCTGTACATTGGTTTCAATTACTGGTTTGAAAGGAGGGCAGATACTCTCACTCGTTGTGGCTGCTGTTGCCAGGGGGGAAAATATTTCTTTTTCCATTTCTTTACTGATGTATAGCTGCCCACTAAGCTCCTCTGTTCTGATGAGTCAGACTAATCCTCCTGACCAGAACCATCGCTCCTGTTAACGTTAATTTACACTTAACCTGCTAGGGGAAGGGGAAAGCACTAGAGAGGGAGGCTCATAAACAGCTATGTAAAACAGCAACTTCATATATAGCTATTTAGATGCTAATATTTGTAGCGACCAAATTAGGGTGATGGTAAAAGATATCTTCTCTGCACTTATCTAAAGTTTGTGTATAGGTTAGATTTTTATATGGGGCTAAACTCACTTCACTATTTATACTTGTAACTGTATATTCAGGCTGGACAAGGAAAACTAGTCATATCATAAGACAACATTACAAAAAACAGTCCTATCATAGGAAAGCTGCATTATCTGGATTTAGTAGGCATTTGGCGCCCTCTGGTGAATATTTGTGTAAACGTTTTAGCCTACATTATGCTAACTTGAGAGTTCACAGTCATAGCTGAAACCTGTTTGTCTGTAAATTATTTTTAAAAAATTGCATTAGACAAATTTCAGTTTCATAAGTGAAGTAAATGGTTTGATAAAAAATATATTGAACGAGATATTAGCTAATGTTAAAGTCTAACATTAGCAAAAATGCTATCTTTCTTCCCTCGATTGTTTACCATTTGTATGTACCATTCCCTCATGCGTATTACAGTCTGTATCTGATTGAACCATGAACCCTGAAAATTTGTTGGATTTGAATGTTTATGCGCACGCTCCCCTGCCACGTCATAATCCAATAAATTAGACAATCATTTACTAGTGATTTCATTAGAGAATTTTTATATACTACCTAACTTTTTATCTGATGTAAGTTTTTCACTCAGTCAAATTTTAAAACTATTAGTGGATCACACACCCTTTTTGATACATTATAAAAAGCACTTCTCAGATCAGGAACATGCAAAATACAGTGAAGTACAGGGCAGAAATATGTCAAGTTATTAGTGTCTGTATAACTGAAAACCTTTACACATGTGTATCTATGACTTCTTAGTTATTGTGGTTAAAGGCATGTGTGGACAGTTGACATGGCGAGGCTGTTGGCCATTTATCTTGGCATGTCTGCTGCTTGTCCATGTATGAATACCTCAGGCACAGCGTGTGTGTGTAGCAAGGGCTCTTCAGTCAGAGCTGCTCAGGTCCAAAGTTTAGAATGACAAAAGTGACATTAGTAATACAATTTACATCTAACAAAGGGAGTCTGTAAGTATCAGTATTCAAACATTTATTACATCAGAAACTAGTTTTATGTATATTGTAGACTTCCATTTAAAATATTTAAACTCCTCAAGTCTTAAAGGAATAGTTCACCCAAAAATTTAAATTAGGTTAGTGTGAATTCACCCTCATGTTGTTCTAAAGGTCAACTTTCAATCGTTCTCAATCGTTCTATTCAAAATTGCCGTCTGAAGACCTTTTGTGCCAGGTTTGATGTCAGTGATGCTAAACATCATTGGTTTGCATTGAATGTCATTAGATGCCAAACATCATTGCCAGGGTTGGGGAGTAACGGAATACATGTAACGGGATTACGTATTTAAAATACAAAATATAACTAACTGTATTCCACTACAGTTACAATTTAAATCATTGGTAATTAGATTACAGTTACAGTCAAAAAGTATTTTGATTACTGAAGAGATTACTTTGAATTTTATTGTTATTTGTTTCATTTCATATTTAGTCCTTTCAGTTGGAAAACATTTATACATATAAATGATGCGATCCAAAGTGCATCTGAACAGCGGTGAAACACTTTCTTATGATGTGTTACATTCATACGAGCAGACAGAGAAGTAAGTTTGAAGTAAGTTTGGAGCAGAAGAAATAGAAATAAACCTTGTGTAAATTGTCAGCTTTAAGCTAAGTTAAAATGCTATTTCTAGCCATTTTACATGCACGTTACCAGGCACAATCATATTTTTTTATCAAGAAAATTCACGTTGGATCATAATTTCTTTTTTTCTAGTAAGACCTTTGATATTAGGGCAAAAATCATATTCTTGATAATAATTTTTGTATTGTTTTCCTGTAAAAATATCTAAAAATCCTTAAAACAAGATCAATTTGATTTATCTTGTTTTAGAAACAACACTGCATAAGATATTTAGGTTTTTCAGGTAATGTATTTTTAACATGTGTATTTTGTCTTACTGGACTGGCAGAGTTTTTATAGTCAAAACAAGTGAAAAAAATCTACCAATGCTGAAGAAGTAATCCAAAGTATTTAGAATATGTTACTGACCTTGAGTAATCTAACTGAATACATTACAAATTACATTTTACAGCATGTATTCTGTAATCTGTAGTGGATTACATTTCAAAATTAACCCTCCCAACCCTGGTCATTGCATATCTCATAACCGATGACAACACGTCAATATTGAATATGCAGAAGAGCAAATAAAATCTTGGCAGGATTATCTGTTTGTCGACCAATGGAGGATGGGGTAGTGTTCATGTAACATGACTGAAAACAGTAATTATTTTTGCAATTCCGTTTGGTGACAATAGTGGTGCAGAAATGATACAATTCACATAAGAAGACTTGGAATAAAGATTCAAGTCATATGGACTACTTCTGTGGTACTTTACGGTACTTTTTGGTCACTATATGATTTTATTTTATGGAAATGAACAATGTGAACAATCTGCAAAATATCTCCTTTACTGTTCTATAGAATAAAGAAAGTCATACAGGTTTGAAACAACATCAGGGTGAGTAAATGATAACAGAATTTTAATGTTTGGCTGAGCTCTCCTTTAAAACTGTATAGGATTGACTAGGGCTGGGCAAAATGACAATATATACTGTGGCGACGATATAAAGTGTCAATCGTTGGAGATTTTGCTATATCATGTATATCGCAATACGTAAATATCCACGTGCACGGCATGCACTTATCTATCAGTGGGCCTAATATTTGCCTACAGATATTCATATTTTCTCTATAGAGATGACCTAAATAATTAAGAGCCTAATGAAGTGTTTATTTTTGTTGGATATTTTTTTAAACTTCAGTATTATTTTCTTTGGTGCATTGCTTTGAGAAGATGTTGAGTTTCTTAAGAAATGTTTATAATAATAATATTGGTCAACAACATATCAGAATATTTTGGTACTCATTTACTTGCATTGTATAGACCAATGTGAAATTCAGCATTAAGGTAGTGTTGATTTTAAACCGAGTTGAGTGTGTGTATGTTTTTTACTTTGACTATGTTTGTCAAGTTCCAAATAAAGAGAAAATTATATAAGAGGAAGTAGTTTTCATTTATAAAAGTATTTAATTCACTGACTTGATTATCCAAAAATAGCCATTACAACATGGTTATTTAATATAAACACATTTGTATTAATTTTCCAGAAAAAATATTATATTGTGATATATATCGTTATCGTGAAAGAAAATTATTCATATCGTGATATAAAATTTTGGTCACATTGCCCACACCTAGGATTGACAGTTTACTAGCTACCTGAGCTCCATATACTCACAAGAGGGTACAGGGAGGATCACTGATGTGAAGTTAGGCAGTGGGATATGCTCTGTCAGTATTTCTCTGGAGAGGACCGGCTCTGAAGATGTATAGAGTATACGTGCTCAGGATTTGACTCAGCAGAGAGGCAGAAAAGAGAAGAGCACACTCGCTGTTTTATACCATTATTGCTTTTTCAACCTGTTCATACTGTAACTGCAGGTAAGTCAGAGAGAGCTTCAACTTCCTTAGAGGACTGATGTTGAGTCTTATCTTAAACTTGCAAGCTTCGACTGAGACAGATGGACTCTGGACTGAGACCCTCTATAATCTTAATCAGCTCATAGTTCACTGAAGTTTATGCTGGAAAAAGTCTAACTCTCCATGATAGTCAGGACCAGCACTGCTTGCCTAATCCCAAGACTTTATATACTGACCCTAAATCAGCAGTGTGGCAACTCAAAGGTAAATCTGACCACTAAGAGGTTGCTATTTCATAGTTTAGGAGACTTAATAAAGTTTCATTGAAGTGTCAACTTTGTCTCAGATGTTTACCCTAAAATTCCTTAAGAGAAGTACAATTTTTGTCTTGATCTTCCTAGATAACATTATACAAGCTATGCTATCCACATTCATTTTATAGCTCTAAATGCTTACCGTATGTCAACTTCATATTGAAATCTATTACTTTTGGTAGCAGACTTTAGTATCTTTTCAGAAGAAAATACTGAGTAGCAAGAGACTTAATCAAATGTCTCAATTTGCTCTTTATTTAATCTCTTCGCTGTCAGTTGAGATATTTAAGATCTCATTTGTTATTCTTCCTTTCTAGGGGAACAACAAGTTAATTTGATACCTGAAGCCTGCAGTGATTCAGATCCTCTGGCTGCCTCCTCTCCCAGTAGCATCTCCATCAACAGGCTGTCCATGTTGGCCTTGCCCAGGAGATGCATTAGCTGCAGCTGCTCCACCATCTGCCAGGCTACACTCTGAAGTGTGGTCAGCAGCAACAGCAGCTCCCCAAATCGCCCTCGCTGCTCGCTAGTGGCCTCATCCAACAACACCTGGGACTGGAATCGCAACCGGCGCACTGCCTGGGCACACTGTAGTCCAGGGCAGTCTGAAACAGACAGGGTTCAGTGACATATTACAATTAAACAGTGCTGGGTAGATTACTTCTGAATTGTAATGTGGTACTGATTACAAATTACATTACAAAAATGGTAGTCAGTTATGTAATCTCTTGGATTACATTTTAAAGCATTAAAGAAAACTGAATTGATATGATTTTTGTGTGTGTGTTTTACTCGTTATTTGTCTGTTTCTGAGTTAAATTAAGATATGGCTCTTAAAATTTACTTACTCCAGCAATTTTGGCATTACAAACGCCATCGATGTGTAGTAACAGATCAGACCAGTTATGTATGTGAATCAATGTAACAAAAGTTGTCACAAAAGCAAAAGTGCATTAATATATATATATATATATATATATATATATATATATATATATATATATATATATATATATATATATATTAGAATTAGAGGGATCAACACATTCTGAACAATTTACTGCCTTTGTCTGATTAACATATAATGTTATCCATAAAAAGATTTTAAAAAAGTAACTGTAATCTGGTTATGAGTATTTTAAAATGTAATTAAATCTAATTACAAGTAATTCATATTTGTAATCTGATTACATAATCCTGATTACATGTAATCCATTGCTACCCAGCACTACAATTAAAAAATAATTGGTGAAGGTGCTCTCTGAGATCACATTCACCATTTTGTGGATGGATGATTCATATCCAGTGTTGGGTAGATTACTTCTGAAATGTAATCTGGAACTAATTACAAATTACATGACTAAAATTGTAATCAGTAACGTGATCTATAATATATTACACTTTTTTAGGTAATGTAATGTTAGAACGTTTGGATTATTTATTACATTTCTTATTACACTTCTATTACAATTATTATGTTTTATTAGTTTGGAGAGGCTTTTGGACACATGGAGAAATTGTTGGACATTATAATAAATTATTTTTATAATGCTATAACTTTTGATTGCTTTGTTGTATCAACAAAAAAAAAAATTCTCTGATACAGTTGACATGATTGTGAACAAAACAAAAGCAGTTGTTCAGAGCTACCTTATTTAAAATCAAAGATATACAATGTCAAATAAGAAAAATAAGAAAAAAAGTAAATTTTTACAAAACAAAATTTTTTCCAGCAGTTTCTAAGGCTGAAAGTCTCAGAATGTATCATAATCTAATATCATTAAAACATTTGAAAAGTTTTCTTTACAATGATACCAAACACTTGACCCTCCTTGTTTTTCTTTTCTTTAATTTTTTCTCTAGGTCGATTTATAAGCCTTTAATTTTGGGTATGCCACTGAAACAGGAATCTTTAAAAATACCTTCAGAGCTTATAGGGTAAATTAAACATTTGTAAACATGAAATAAACAATTTGTTATTTGTCAATCTAATTATGTAATCCAGCTAACATGTAGACCATTACTACCCAACACTGTTCAAATCTCTGTATGCCCTGTTGAAAAGACCAGCATTGCTGGTCAACATCTTATGTTGTGTTTAGGTTGCTGGTCCCCAAGCATGGGGTGTGTTGGTGTCTGCACCAGCCTTTAACCAGCTTGATAAGAAAGACCATGCTAGGTTTTGCTGAAAAATGGCTATGCTGGTCCACCAGCTAGACTAGCACCAAACCGGCACTAACCATCATAAACCAGCTTAGACCATCGTGGGAATTGCATGCTGGTTAAGCTGGTCTTTTTAGCAGGGTGTACAAGTGTGTCTTTTGGCACTTTTCCAACATTGGGACGAATGATTCTGAGCATGGTGAGTAACGGTTCCAATAGCATTTCCATTTGAACACGGTTCGGTACTGTGAGATTACTTCCCCCTCGAGTCCATTCTAATCCTGATTTCGCAGCACCACATTCGAAAAAGAAACCAAAACCGTGTCCCCGAGCCTAGATCGGTATAAAACGGCATGGTTCACCAATGGTAACTTTTGGGGGAAAAGCACCTTTTGTATATGATGTGCTTGATTGTCTGTGAGTGAGTATTTGTCTAAGCAACAATCTCAGACTAACTATTACACTCTTTTGACAGATGGCTGCTCTTGCTGACCAACCTGGCTCTAGTTTTATAATCAGACCTTTAGGCCAACAGGTAATACAATTCAGAACTCTCCAATTCAAGTCAGCAATGTATCAGATATTAATAGATCCACATAGAACATCCCAAAAACAAAGACGTACAAAAAAGTTGTGCCAGGAACAAGAACAAAAGCTCCTGGCACAGACACTGTGTTTGAAAGCGAACCACCGAGACCTGGGTCTTGGCCCTCAGTGATGATCCCTGACTAACCTGGGGCGAAGAAGACAATGGTTTTGAGACAGACAAATTCTGTGTCTGTGATGTTGAGCTCTTTCAGAGGTCTCACCAGCTCCTCCAAGATACGAGCTGCTACCTTGGACATCCCCTGCTCGGTTCCTCTCACAGGAATGATGAAGTCATTCCCTGTGAAAAGACATTATAAAGACTGACATGGCTTAAATTATTGGGGAGACCAGGGCAAGTTGACACACGGGTAAGTTGTCACAAGGGCTGTATCTCATTAATGATAACAACTGGAGTCAAAAGTCCAATTGCACAAATGTGTGTTTTCTCTAGCAGAGGTTTTGCATGGTGGTTTCAAACACCTAGTTGAAAACGCTCTTAAATTATAATAATCCCTCACCTGTAAATTTTAAAATATAATCATATTTTTGTAATAGCTCTTGGTTAAACAATAGAAAATAAGTAAACCGCACTGGCATATAAGCAGGCAAGTGTAAACTATATTATATAAGCTTTTTAATAGGCTGTTTAAAGGGATAGTTTACCCCAAAATGACAATTCTCTCATCATTTACTCACCCTCATGCCATCCCTGACGTGTATGACTTTCTTTCTTCTGTTGAACACAAACAAGGATTTTTAGAAGAATATCTCAGCTCTGTACGTCCATAGAATGCAAGTGAATGGTAACCAGACCTTTGAAGCTCCAAAAATCACTTAAAGGCCACATAAAGTAATCCATGCCACTCCAGTGGTTAAATCCATATCTTCAGAAGCAATGTGATAAGCGTGGGTGAGAAACAGATCAATACTTAAGCCCTTTACTATAAATCTCCACTTTCACTTTCAAATTCATTCACTTTGAAAGTGAAAGTGCAGATTTATAGTAAAATAAAGGATTTAAATACGGATCTGTTTTTCACCCACACCTATCATATCGCTTCAGAAGACATGGATTTAACCACTGGAGTGGCATGGATTACTTTTATGCTGCCTTTATTTCCATTTTGGAGCTCCAAAGTTCTGGCCACCATTAACTTGCATTATATGGACCTACAGAGTAGAGATATTCTTATAAAAATCTTCATTTGTGTTCTGCAGAATAAAGAAAGTCATACACATCTGGGATGGCATGAGGGTGAGTAAATGATAACAGAATTTTCATTTTGGGGTGAACTATCCCTTTAATGCAGGCGAATATTTCAAGAGAGGTGTAGGTTTTTTTTGGTGATGGTGGAATGTATTTCTCCCAATGTGCACATAAAACTTATTCCACTGGTTTAATGACAAGTTCCACTGTGACAAATTACCCCATATAGTGGGACAGCATGCCCCACTATTGGGGCAAGTTGTCACAAAAGGTCAATGTGTGTTCAGTGAACTGTAATTCTTTTTCAAGCAAATTTCGGTGGAAATGTTTTTTTTTTGCAGCTAAGGCTTTAGGGTATGTGACTATGCAGAAACTGACTTCTGGAAGAAAAAAATGCCCTGAGAAATATTCACTGGAGTAAAGAGTGAGACAACTAGCCCCGGTCTCCCCTAAATATATTTTTTACATTTTGAATAGACCATCAATTCTTGAAATTTGTGAAGTGATGACATTTTTAGGGTAATGCAACCTCTGGTGTTACACTGAGGAGGAGGGCTTCCACAGCTCTTGGTTCCTCCTAGGTTTTTTACTCATCTATCTAACATCTGATAGACTTTTTTCTTGTCACTTTGTTTGTTTGTAACTCATAATTTTTCTTTTTTTCTTTTTTTTTTCTGTAAAGCTGCTTTGGAATAATAATTGTAAAAAGAGCTATATACTGTATATTGAACATTGAGGTAATCACATATTTACAGTGCTGTGGAAAAGTATTTGCCCCATCCTGATTTCTTCTGTATTTGTGCATATCTCATAATAAATTGTTTAAAAAAATTCAAACAAAATATATCTGCCATAAAACAAAGGCAATCTGAGTAAACACAAAATACAGTTTTTAAATGATAATGTTATTTATTGAAGCAAAAAAGTTTTCCAATACCAACTGGGCTTGAGTGAAAAAGTATTTGCCCCTTAGTTACTAAATCCCCAAATCTATGAAACTGCATTCATAATGGGGTTCAGCTGGACTAGACACACCCAAGCCTGATTACTGCCAGCCCCGTTAAATCAAATCAGCACCTAAACAGAACTTTTTCAGCAGCATGAAGCTGGCTAAAAGGTCTCACCCAGTAGAATACTATGCCAAGGTCGAAAGAAATTCCAGAAATTATGAGGAAAAAGGTGAAAATTTAAATACATCAGTCTGAGAAGGGTTACAAAACTATTTCAAAGGTTCTGGGACTCCAAAGAACCACAGTGATAGCCATTATCTCCAAATGGAGAAAACTTACAATAGTGAACCTTCCCAGAAGTGGCCGACCTTCCAAAATTCCTCCAAGAGCACAGAGACGACTCATCCAGGAAGTCACAAAAAAGCCAAGGACAACATCCAAGGAACTGCAGGCCTCTCTCGCATCAATAAATGTCACTGTTTATGACTCCACTATCAGAAAGACACTGGCCAAATATGGCATCCATGGAAGAGTGGTGAAGCAAAAGCCCCTGCAAACCCAGAAGAACATTAAGGCTCATCTGAATTTTGCCAAAACACACCTTGATGATCCTCAAACCTTTTGGGAGAATGTTCTGTGGACTGATGAGTCGAAAGTGTAACTGTTTGGAAGACAGCGGTCCCGTTACATCTGCCATAAATAAAACACAGAATTCCTCAAAAAGAACATCATATCTACAGTCAAGCATGGTGGTGGTAGTGTGATGGTGTGGGGATGCTTTGCTGCTTCAGGAACAGGGCGGCTTGCAATAATTGAGGGAAACATGAATTCTGCTCTCTACCAGAAAATCCTAAAGGAGAACGGCTGGTTATCAGTCAATGAGTTGAAGCTCAAGCGCAACTCGATTATGCAGCAAGAAAATGATTCAAAGCATAGGAGTAAGTCCACCTCTGAATGGCTCAAAAAAAGCAAAATTAGTTTTGGAGTGGCCTAGTCAAATCCTGACTTGAACCCGATTGAGATGCTGTGGCAGGACCTTAAACGGGAAGTTCAGGATTGAAAACCCTCCAATGTGGCTGAACTAAAGCAGTTCTGCAAAGAAGAGTGGGCCAAAATTCCACCACAGCGTTGTGAAAGACTGATCTCCAGTTATTGGAAGCATTTGGTTGCAGTTGTTGCTGCTAAAGGTGGCACAATCAGCTATTAAGTTTAAGGGGGCAGTTCGTTTTTCACATGGGTGATATACTGTAGGATAACTTTATATATATATATATATATATATATATATATATATATATATATATATATATATATATATATATATATATATTGAAAACTGTATTTTGTGTTTACTCAGGTTGCCTTTGTTTTATGCTATATATCATTTAAAGATCTAAAACAATTTTGAATTAAAAATACACAAAAACTGAAGAAATCAGAAAAGGGGCAAATACTTTTCCACAGCACTGTACAAGTGAACCCAATTCAGCCACTCCCTTACCCAACAGGATGACATCATTGTAGGGCAATGATCGACGTGCCACCCCTAAGATGAGGTGCTCTGCAGAGTGAGCTCTCAACAGCACGACCTGCACATAGAGACAAACACGTAGATACAAACACAAACCACATACAAACAACATTTTGCTCATAGCTCCTGCCATAGACAACTAAAAGCACATGATTGAATGAATACAACTAGGTATAGGCATACCCTGTCATCCACGGAAAGCTCACAGAATTCAGGGATGCACTTTGCCCATTCCACTAAGAGAAGGAGCTGCTGTTTCATGGACTCACACACATCACCCACACTGGCTATCTTCTTGGTGTTGATGTCCCTCATGGGATTCAGGGAGAGGTGCTGTAGAAAGCAGCATGACTGAGCTTTTATACTGGATAAGAGTCAGTACAGTAGGACAAATCTATAACTGAAGCTAGACCATAACTAAAAGACTAGTGTGTCTGAGTTGGAAAAAAACTTGCAATGACTTATTGCTGTGTATTGTTTTTTGGCTCATACTGTATGTCAATCATCCAGTTTAATATTGTGCATTCTATTGACATGCATTGTGAATGTATAGGTGTTACTACACTAAAGCCCTCAGAACTAGCACAAATTCCTTGCTAATCTTAATTAAATAGGCTGTAATCACAATGAGCCAATTATATCATTTGCCAAGGTAATTTTTTTTTTTGTGCATTTATGTGCATTTTGGAGCTTCAAAATTTTGATATGCATTTACTTGCATTGTATGGACCCACAGAGCTGAAATATTCTTCTTAAAATCTTAATTTGTGTTCAGCAGAAGGAAGTCATACATGGGATGGGATGAGGGTGAGTAAATGATGAGAGAATTTTAATTTTTGGGTGAACTATCCCTTTAAATCTTTACTAGGACATCTAAACAGTTTATCAGTATGATGTGTGAGAAAAAATATTGTATTCATGATGTTTTCAAAATGACTTCAGCAGAAAGCTTGCCTGATGAGTATTGGTCTCTGCCTGCACCAACACATCGATGGTGAGCGTTTCCACCCCTTGGCCCTCTCTATGACAGCTGATACGGTCACGCTCATTTTGAACAGCTAAGAGACACAAGGAGAGATCAGTATTCATATGTAATGGGAAAATGCCAATAACTCAATTCGTTTATATGCAAGCCGATTCCAGATCTGGTAGAAGCTTCTGTAAAGAAACTCTTCAAATTCATTGTCAGAAACTAAAATGAAATCAACATTTCTAATATTTTACCCTCTTTTCTCATGCCAGCTCTCAAGCACTTTTGAAGTCTGCAGTAGCGACATTGGTTCCTTTTGTCTTTGTCCATCACACACTGTCTACTGAACCTACACACACATGCACACACACATACAAAAAGTAAAAAATACATATAATTCTCACATTTGCAGAGACAGAGGAGAAATCCAATGAAACACTTCATGTCACACTCATACAGGTTCTGATTAAGGTGGTCACAGATCACAGATTTTTTATAGGACACAGACATCTGTGACCATGTATAGATGGGGTCATATCAAGACTGTGTGTAGCTGCCAGCTCCTGTGAAACTGTGAAATAACATTTCCGTTGTATAAACTGTGCTGTGAAATTAACTTGTGATGTTCTGTCTCAACTAGTCGGCTGTTACAGTTGTCTGCTTGTTCACAACCAATGTCTCTGAGATCCTACACTGGCTTTCAATATGCTCTTATTGATAAATATTAGACATGTAATAGTAACCGAGAACTTAAAAAGATAGTTCACCCAAAAATGAAAATTCTCTTATAATTTACTCACCCTTATGCCATCCCAGATGTGTATGACTTTCTTTCTTCTGCAGAACACAAATGAAGGTTTGTAGAAGAATATCTCAGCTCTGTACGTCCATACAATGCAAGTGCAAATGGTGCCCAGACCTGTCAAGCTACAAAAATCACATAAAGGCAGCATTAAAATAATCCATATGACTCCAGTGGTTTAATCCATGTCTTCTGAAGCGATCCAGTCACTTTGGGTGAGAAACAGTTCAATATTTAAATACTTTTTTACTATAAATCTCCACTTTCACTTTTAGAATATGAAAGTGAAAATTGAGATTTATAGTGAAAAAGGATTAAAAAAAAAAATCTGTTTCTCATCCACACATATTATATCACTTCTGAAGATATGTATTAAACCAATGGAGTCATATGGATTACTTTAATGCTGCCTTTATGTGATTTTTGGAGCTTGAAAGGTTCGGTCACCATTCACTTGCATTTTAAACAGCTGAGATATTCTTCTACAAATCTTCATTTGTGTTCTGCAGAAGAAAGAAAGTCATACAGGGATGGCATAAGGGTGTGCAAATGATGAGAGAATATCCATTTTTGGGTGAACTATCCTTTTAATGAGCCAGAGAAGTTATCCGTCAGAAGACCTAAAAGACCCTTTAATATTATTTAAAGTATATGCAGACTTATGCCGACTAACGCAACTCATTCCACTGCTTTAACTGCAAATAATCAAGGCAACACCGGCATGTTTGATGTAGTTGTGTCTGGATACAAAAATTATTTGTAAGTGTACTGTGCACATTTGGTGGACAGTTATCAGTCTGATTGTGTTCTCACCTGCATGTGTAAGTATGGTTCTTGCGTACACTCCTTCGAAAGAATCCCTTACAGCCATCACAGCTCGCTGCACCGTAATGTTTCCCTGTAGCCCTGTCTGCGCAGATGGCACAGAGGTTCACGGTGCTCTGCTGCAGCAAAGGCAATGGTTCGGAAGCAGGCACAGGGTGAGGTATTAGTGGTTCTTAGATGGAAAAGAGTGGACAAAACATATTTTGAAGTCAAGCATCTGTTTGACAACAGACTGTTATAAAAGGTACGCATAAACATGAAACTAAACTCTTATATTTATGTCTCATATATTATGTATTTAAATCTATAAATCATAAATATTTAAACTAATAAGTATATTATAAATTATTTTCAATACATTTAAAGAGAAATCAGTGAAATCAAAATCAAGGTTTTGTAGCTTTTACTTCATGTCTGTTAGCTTTGAAGCCATATGCTAGTGTACACCTAGACCTAAACATTAACAAAATGTATTTTTGGTAGATATACATATTTAAAATTCACCGTCTCCTCCAGCAAAATGGACAAAAATATTGATGACACACACTGCACTCAGTCATTTTGTTCAGTCAAATGCTCTGAAAGGGATAGTTCACCAAAAAAATGACAATTCTTTTATCATTTACTCCCCCTCATGCCATCCCAGATGTGTATGATTTTCTTTCTTCTGCAGAACACAAATGAAGATTTTTTGAAACATATTTGAGCTCTGTAGGTCCTCACAATGCAAGTGAATGGGTACCAAAATGTTGAAGCTTCAAAAGGACATAAAGCCAGCACAAAAGTAATCCAGCCGTTAAATCCATATAATCAGAAGTGATATTATAGGTGTGAGAAACAGATCCATATTTAAGCCATTTTGTTTACGATAAATCTCCACTTTCACTTTCACTTGCACATTCTTCTTGTTTTGCTTTTGGCGATTCACATTCTTCATGCATATCGCCACATATTGGGCTGGGAGGATACTTTATAGTAAAAAAAGGACTGAAATATTGATGTTTCTCACCCACACCTATATCACTTCTGAAGATATGGATTTAACCACTGGAGTCTTATGGATTACTTTTATACTGCCTTTATGTGCATTTTGGAGCTTAAAAATGTTAGTACCCATTCACTTGTATTGTGAGGACCTACAGAGCTGAGAGATTCTTCTGAAAATCTTTGTGTTCAGCAGAAGAAAGTAAGTCAGCTGAGTTCGGAATAACATAATACTATACTACTCTTCCTGTTTCTGCCATAGACAGATATGGCAGATATAGTATGAGAAGTATGTATGGCATACACATCTGGGATCGCATGAGGGTGAGTAAATGATGAGAGAATTTTCATTTTGGGTAAACTATTACTTTAAGACTAGCAAGAGAATTTACAGTTTTAATTAGAACCCCATCCACACACACTTTTTGGGAAATAATAATAATAATTTTTTTTTTTAAGAGTTGCACTGAGAAAAGTGAGAAACAAATGCAGCCATCCACGTAAAAAGATAATTTTAAGACAAAGGAAAAGCCTGTAGCATAGTGTAGTTTCGACCGCGCGACACAGGGAGTGTCAATCCTAGCGCCTTTTTATCGTTTGTCTTTCAGCAAATCAGATAGATTTATTTGGCCTATTGAATATTAATTAGATGACGTCACAACATGTAATTAATATTCATGAGCCTAGCTTATATATCTTACAATTGCATCTCCCTCTCCTTTTCTGATACTTCGTACACCCCTGTAACAGTTAGTATAGTTATAGTGTGTTTGTGTTACAGTTACAAGACTAGAAGTTCCTCTTATGTGCTCTCTGTAACACTCAAAGTTGTCCACAATATCTGTGAAGTGGAAAGTTGAATACAGTACAGCTGTGACACAGTTTAAACATGACCACAGTAATAACTTATTATAAGTAATTATAGCCGAGAGAGTTTAATGAACACAGCAGCTTTCATTCCAGAGTAAATGAACGATGTAAACACGACCATTAATTAATCAGAAATGTTTATCTATATAGGCCTAGCGTATTGATTAATCTCTAGAGCCATGTATTTTTCTTGACATTAAAGATGGCGATTCCACAACAACGGAGGAAATGTATCCAATCACCAACTGCGCTTTTGTCACCCATGCGTCCACGTGTTACTTTGAGAAAGAAGAAACTTCATTTAATTAAACAGGCCAGTGAAGAGGCTCATTCTACCTCCATTTCCAAGGCAATTTTGCAGTGTTAGCTAAATTTTAATTCAATTTCATCATGTGCTGCACTAGGGAATTTGATTGCCACCGGTTTGAATCCTGCCAGTGACCGTCAGGTCCATTCTTGACTTAGTTAGGCAATCCAGGAATTAAACCTATGCATGCAAATAATACACTCAGTGCTTTAAACCTTCTCAGAGAGGTAATATACTCTAACATACAGAGTGCCTCTAGGTTCAAAATGCAGTAATATTATATTAAGAGTCTACATTGCTTTTGCCACCCACGCATGTATGCGCTGATCATCTGATTCAGCAGAGCTTCTAATGATTATAGAAAATTAGATTATAATGGAAAGTAGGAACAGGTTGAAGTGGTTTGAGCATTGGCTTTGAAATTACTCTTATGGCTAGATAGTAATATAAGTAGCAGCATCTCATGCCATAGGAACTCATGACATTGTAAAGTTGCTATTGTGCCCTGCTCTGTGAGTGACAGGACTGAACACAGAAGTATGCAATTGTGGTAAAACACATTCCCTTCTTGGCTTGCATCTCAGTTCTTCATGTTCAATAGCAGCAGACACACATACAGACTGCTGACAGACCTGTTAACATTTATCTGTGTGTTTATGATTTAAGCCAACTTTGCATTTAGTGTGTATTCATCTCATATGGAATATCAATACATTTTGGTGCTTGTCTTAATCCCTTAGATAGAGGAGAGATTCTTCAGCTTAATGTTGTGTTAGCTGTGTAATGTGTTAGTAGATCAGAGGTCACACATACCTGTTTGTACAGGGAGCATGCATAGACTGGCAAATTCAAGCACAGTGAATGTAGGGTCCAGTGCGACTACATATTCGGCTACACTCAGGTCCAGTGAAGTCCCGGAGATCTTCATGGTCTGGTGATGTCTTCCCAGGCAAGGGTTTGGATTTGGCCTAATGCTCTTTTGTATACGAGAAACACCACCACATGTGTTTCACTTAGTGACCATTTCAGTCCAACCGAGCTGGTAAACAATTCACCTCTTGGCTCTGTTACTCTTCCTTTCCCTTAAAATGGACTTCAAATGTTGGAATTATACCTCCAATGACGTAGAGGTCTTTTTCTAGAGATCCTCTGTTCCATGCATTACAAATTGCCCACACCCAGGGACTGAAGCAGAGCTCCTGAATTTGCTAAATTATATATACTTAATGTTCAAGACTCATCTGATCTAGAGTGAGAGAGCGGCTGAGATTTTGCCAAACATCTGTGTGTTTGCTATCCTCTTATCAGTGTAGACGGGATCATAAAGGGGTGGCCTCTAAGCAGGTAAACGTGACTCACTCTTCAGGTGGCAAATAACGTCAAGCTCATGTTTATTGTACAAATAACAGGGCATGTTTCAGTTTGTCTTTTGCTTTACATGTAACCTTTATTTAACTTTATTTTGTTTCCACTTTTAGAGATGCATCACCAAATGGAATTGCAAAAAAATAAAAATAAATAAATAATAATATTTTGGTTGATGCAATATTACTATGTTACTATGTCAGACTGCCTTGGGTTCCCACGATGGTGGAAAATGTGGAAATTCCAGGGAGTTTAAAAAAAGATGTTTAGGCCTGGAAAAGTTCTGAAAATTTCTATGGTACTTGCTAAAGTACTATAGTGAATTATCACTCCCTGCGTTGAGGGGCTTAATGGAGACATTTGCTCACTAATAGGTAAAATCTTTAATTATATTAATTCAAAAAGATTTGTACCTGACATACAAATGGAAATATGCCTCAGAAACTTCTATACATGATAAAAATAAAAATAAATAAAAAATCCCTATTCAGAAAACATGAATCGAAACTGAAAAGGTTGACCAGATTTATTTAAACCCTGGAAAGCACCACAATGTTCACACTTATTTTTAAGGGAAACCAAGCTACAGATGGCTTACTTATAGTTGTCTCTGCATACTGAAGAGATAACAATGAGTGCATTTACATGCACATTCTTACACCGATTATGCTTAAAGCGGACGTATGTAATTTCTGTGACCACCGAATGGAATTGCAAAAATAAACAATGTTTTCAAAACAGTTTTCTGAATATGACCCGCCTGCAGTTGTTCAAGCAGTCAGATAGTCCCGCCCCCAACTCACTCCATTAGTTGAGTAATGTTGTTGGGGCGGGTCTAAGCGGGTTGCTCAAAACAAACAGAGGCATTTTTATAGCACCACAGAGACAGTGTTTACAGATTTCGAGAAAACCTATGAATGGTTTACTTATAGCTGTCTCTGCATATTAAGCTGGGATAGAAGAAAAAGTTACCATTCACTTAAAAAAGTTACATACTTCAGCTTTAAAAAGCCAACAACGTGTGTGGTCATGTAAATGCATTAAACCACTTTCCTTTATCGATGTAAGGTCATAAACAGCTTAAGCATAAACCAATTGACGGGTAGATTTTTGCCCATTACCCCGATTTTGCATTACATGTAAACACTTTTACCACTGTTCTTACCGGATGATCCAATGTACGAAAGAGTTGTGTGCATGTCTCTTCATAGTTTGATGTAAAAAGCAGAGAATAACTTGATTATTTCAAATCTTATGTAAACACAGTTTCCTGGCTTTGTCAGATTTTTTTAAATAAGCAGAGTTATCAGCGTGTTTGTGTGCATGTAATCTGGGTCAATATTACAACAACGTGAACATGCTCTAGGCCTTTGTGCTGAGAATGGTCTGTCTGCATCCTGCAAGACTACTACAAGGCACATCCACTACAAGTTATGCCCCCTTCAAATGATCAGCGAAATGCTGAAGTCTTGAAACAGTTGGTTGTCACATTCATACACTGTGTTTGTTGTGTTAATTTTGAGTCCTGCAGCAACCTTACGCATACCCCTAAACCTAACCACAAATATTAAAGAATGAAAAGTTTGTAAAATTATGAAATATACCCCAACTTAAAAGTTCTATAGAATCATACCACCGTATCATTTGGTGGCGACAGTGAGAAGAAATATGGTGGAAATGAAGAGGAGAAGAAGCCAGCAGTATGCTGAGCTAATAGGCTACCTGGTTAGCTTTTGAGGTAATTGGAGAAAACAGAACAATGTTTAATTTCACCATTTATATCTTTGGTTTAATAATATGATGCTTCACATCAAATGTAATCTAAAAGTTATTCTTTCTTATATTTACACAGTTAAAACAACATGAATCATACAGCGACTCCATAGGATTTAAAAAGTTCTTTAGCCAAAAGAATGGCTTTATGATCCAAGGGGGAAGGGGGCATTACTTGGAGTGGGCGTGTCGTAGGGCTGGGTGATACATCGAATACCCATGATATCATCGTGATGATTTTGCTGAAGATGATTTTAATGAGCCTTTTATTTGGCCATAAAATTTCATAGAGTGCCTCAATAGACTAATTTGACGATTCTTCAGGGCTGTATAATTAATCAAATTAACATCAAAATGGAGATATGATAATTTAATATAATAGTGCCAAAGGCTGTGATTAAAGACAGATAAACATGGTCTGTGTGTGCTTTAGAATGAACCGGCGACGCGCTGATCTGTGTGAACGTGCGGGGGGCTAATGTTTGAAGCACAGTTCACCTGCATTGTGAAGTATTACAGGTTCAAACATTTGCGGAATTCCAAACATTAGTAACCGCTATAAAGTTATTGTACAAATCTACATACGCAGAACAGTAAAAGGAGAGTTTGTCAGCGGTTCACAAGATGCGAAACTCATAACTGTCAATCAAACATTGCACTTTCCAGTTCATTATAAAAGCTGCTGGTGAAGGTGAAATAAACTAGACTGCACTTGCAGTGTCAAAATTAAAACCCCAGTTTAGGGTGAATTAAATATAAATGTATTTTTAACAAATCTTATCCAGAATATAATAATGATTCAGCATTATATTATAATAATAAACTTGACTGGGTTCCACAGTAATCATTTAGTATGATGCAATATTCATCTGGTTTCCAAAAAATTAGTGGGTGTGTGTGTGGGTGGGTGTGGGAGAGAGAGAGAGAGAGAGAGAGAGAGAGAGAGAGCACATCTGGACAATAACAATGTGATTTCTGATGGTATCAGATGGTAATACCATGGTACTTTGATACACAGTTACCATATTTATGTACCATTCTGTATTTGCATGGTGCTTCAAAGTACTTCAAAGAATACCATGCTTCTGCCATGGTAAATTGATATATGTTTACCATATTCATATTATTGCATTTACACGTTGCTTCAAGGTAATTAAAAAAATACCATGGTACTTTGCTATATGATTACCTTATTCATATAGCCTACCATTGTATTAACATAGTGTGTCCAGGTAATGGTACATGTCCAAAAAACATGGTAATGCCATGGTACTTTTTTGTATGTGTTTTCGTGTAGGCTAATATGCGTTTTGATACTCTTTTGGTTGGAAAATGTATTTACCTGCAGAAGTCCTTTACAAGCTGCAAACGTGTTGAACTTTATAAAGACCTTCTTCATCACTGGCAAATGATGGGACACATTTGCAGGTTTCTTTTCCATTGATTGTAGATCCACTGCAACCAGCGTTATCTTTATTTTCCGTGTTATAAAGTACTCCGTGAGCTTACGGGCAAGTGAGAGCACGCACAAATGATTCAGCAGCGCGCAGGCAAGCTTTCTGAGGCTTTCAGATTGAACCGCGAACCGATTCAGACTGCTTTCCCATCACATGTGACCAATTCATTTTAAAGAACCGACTCAGATGAGCGATTAATTTGTGATTGGACATCTTTAGTTTTGATTCAAATCTGGCAATAGTAAACACCGTGTACAAGGCATGATGTAGCGGTGTAGCTTTTCTCAACGCTATGCTGCTACCTAGTCAAAAATATAGCTTAGCTACTGAAAAGCTACCGAAGCTACCACCATGTTACTCAGAAATGTAGTTAAGCTAATAACTTCGCTATTTGTAGCGAAGCTACTGCCCATCACTGCGTGTAGTGGGTGTTCCTTATTGTCTTGCTGGATGCAGACAGATACACTTGTCTGTGCTACTCATGAGTCATGACCTTAAAGGTGAAGTGTGTAATATTTGTAAATACTGTAGAGTTAAAATATTTTCTCCTATCTCTGCTAAAAGGGACTCAGTCAGCCTCATATTGTTCCAAATCTGAATGACTTTCTTACGTGGAGATGTTCGGCAGTATGCAAATCTCATTTACCTTATTGCATTACACATTGTTTTCATTTACAATGAAAATGAATGGTGATTGAAGCTGTCATACTGCCTAACAAGAAAGAAAGTCAGTTATAAGGGTTTGGAACAATATGAGGGTGAGAGAATGATGACAGAATTTTCAGTTTTGGGTGTACTATCTCTTTAAGATGACATAGAAGAAATATTTTAACATCTATGTTATTTTAAACAAGAGTCACTCACTTCATGAGTAGCACAAAGACCTAGAGCATGATCACATTGTTCTAGAAATAGTTATCTTATTAATCAGACAAACACTGATGTCTTATTTTGTTGGTTGAACGAATGCCCATCTTTTTTCTTTGAGGCTACAGCCAGCAACTTTTATTTTCAAACTTTGCCCTTTTGGTATATTAATTATCAGGTCAACGGTGCTGTTGATCAAATGCAGAATGATAACATGCTATTGCGCTACATTCTTTCTTCTGTGCTGGATTAAGTCGTATAACATTTCACGTGATACAATAAAATCAACCTCAGCTCTTTCCCCATAGAATTGTATTCGTCATCAACAAAGAGTAGGCTACTATAGATTTTCATGTCAACTTAGCTAAATCATAAAAATGTGACCAAGATAGTGTTTTAGTTTAAGGTGAACTCCCTCCACAAATGGTGAAGATGGCTCTGTCACTGTATTACTTGGCTGGTTTACAAATATGTCTGTGTTTTCTTGAGTTATGAAGCAGCCAGTGACTGCTGAATAGTTTGGTGCTCATTTCTGTCCAAAATGGAAGAAGTTTCTTATTAACATACTTAATTTTTAAGAGCATAAATTCCCAGACATCTAAAAATTAATATGATGGGTTAAAGTGAAAATCCAAGAAAAGCCAAAATGTATTCCCTTTACAAAATGATTTGAAATCACCATTGATGATGGCTTACAAATAATATATTATTGAACTTTTGTATAATGTTGGGGCTCTTTGTAAGTCTTAATTATGCCTGTGTGATACCTTGTAATTCTTATAACTTAAAAGTACATTATTCTAAAGTTTATATATATATATATATATATATATATATATATATATATATATATATATATATATATATATATATATTTTATATATAGGTAACATAATAAAATGTAAAATAAAAAAAGGGGTAAGGCTGAAAGTGTTTTATTTAAAATTTTTTTTATTTTTTTTAACAAAACACATTAGGCTTCAAATTACTTTTTTGTAAGTAATATCCATCATGCTTTACTCTAAAGGGATTTCCGTGGTGAGCATCAGTCCTTCCCTAAATGTCACGCTAGGCTGTGGGTCAGACCTCCCCCAGCACATGCTAACACACACAGACCACGCTTTAGACGATTGATGGCTCATAAATATCTGTCAGTCACAGCACAACTAAGCTCTATGCCATGGTCGGCCACGAAATTATTGCTGGTTTAAAAAAATAAGCAAATAAACAAACAAACAATATGCTTAAAAGCACTTTGAATTCTAGATTATTTGTCTAACGATTCAGCAATTTAAAAATCTCTAAGAATTGCAAAATATTTCGTATATTATTTTGGGGCTTATGCCTTTTATTTTAGAGAAAAGTGCAGCGTAGACAGGAAACTAGGGGTCAGAGTGACTGGAACTGGGACATGACCCAGGTCAGACTTGAACCTTGGAACTTCTCTTGTGTCCTGAGCATGTGCACAGCTCAGTAAGCTCAATAATTCAATGCAAATATTTTTTAGTAAATTTTGTTTTTGGGGTTTTAAATTAAATTCATTTATTTTTATTTTATTTTATTTTATTATTTTATTTTATTTGCCTAACATGAAATGGCCGACAGATATGTTATTGCATACAACCACTAGGGAGAGACAGAGTACAGTTTATAGGTCAATACCTCACTTACATTTTTGAAGAGGGGAGATTCAACAGTGCCAGACCCGAAAACCATGTGCAGCTTTTTATGAAGGAACAGCATGAATCATGTCTTATGATTAAAGAAAATAAAGTTTCCAGTAGATAGAAAAGAAAGTTTCCAGTAGATACCAAAGGTTCAAATTGCAGCACTGTCTTCTATGCCAAAAGTGGCTTAAAATAAGTGACACACCTGTCTTAAATCTGGATGCGTATAGTCCGTGTAAGGCTCTGTCAGTTCGGCAGAATTTACTCCTTACCGGTGCACTGGAGGCAGCTCCACCTGTCTGCATGTTTGCACTAAGAGATGATTGATAGAAGTGAGCAACAGTATTTCAGAGTCAGTGCCTGTGCAGTTTGGAAAGGTAAAGTGTGGAGAGCAGCAAAATTGGACTTGGCTGTTGCTCAGTGCTGTCACAGCCTTGCCTGTAATGCAGCTAGGGCTATTAACCAAACATAAATAAATAATGTCTCTGGCACTTCTTAGCAGACTGGCATCTTAAAGTCTTCTTAACTGATGCATTTCAAGTTTCTTTGTCATCTGGAGTCAAATTAAATTATTGTTCAAATTAAATCACTTTCCAGGAAGAGAATGCATGCAACATTGTATCTGGATCTGTGCTGTTTAGTGAAACAGTGTTTGGCCATTGATAACGACTTTGGATATGTGCATACAGTATATAGGTATAAGAATCAGAATGAGCTTTATTGCCAAGTATGCTTACACACACAAGGAATTTGTCATGGTGACAGAAGCTTCCAGTGTAAAGAGGATGCAACCATATATACAAACATATACAATTAAACATATATACATATAGTGACATAAAAAAATAAAATAAAAAAAAGATATAACGAATGAACAGAGCAATAATGTTGTTTGAATATTCATACATAATTTACGAGTTGACTATTTCGTATGGTCTCACACGATGTTGTTCGCATAAACTCTTACGACTTCATCACATGCAAATTCCCAGATGTCCAATGCGGAAGTAAGCGCGAGTTCCGCGCATGAGGCGTTAAGGACATACTTATTAATATTATGCCCTTACCCAAACCCCTTATCTAAACCAATCAGTAGAGTGTGTAAACATGATAGGAAGCTGTTGTGTGTGACAGAAGCAAGTAATTGTCGCGTATTAGATGGAAACGATGTCCAGCGATGTCACTGGCTGTAGTGAAAGTCGTAGGAATTCAAACGAGTGCAGTCGCACAATATCATACAAATTAGCCAAATTTAGAAAAGTCGTATGAATCCTGACAATTTCGCCGTGAGAGTGTGTTGATATATTTTATATACAAATATACAGTTATGTTCAGGTTATGTAATGTATTGAAGAAGAGGCAGGATATGTTAAAGAATATAAATGGAATATGGATATACGTAGGAATGGATTGAATATTGCACATGGTTGTTTTGAAAAAAGGAAGGTATTTGGGGCAGTTTAAACTGTTCATGAGATGGATAGCCTGAGGGAAAAAACTGTTCCTGTGCCTGGCTGTTCTGGTGTTCAGTGCAACAGTTCAAAAAGGAAGTATGCTGGGTGAATGGGGTCAAGAGTGATTTTACCAGCCCTTTTCGTCACTCTGGACTCTGGAGTGACAATAATCCTCTCAGCAGTCCGAACTATCCTTTGAAGTCTTATGATGTCTGACTTGGCAGCTGAACCAAACCAGACAGTTATAGAAGTACAGAGGACAGTCTCAATGACTGCTGAGTAGAACTGTATCAGTAGCGCCTGTGGCAGGCTGAACTTCCTCAGCTGGTGAAGGAAGTACAACCTCTGTTGGGCCTTTTTCAAAATTGAGTCTATGTGGGTCTCCCACTTCAGTTTCTGTGAGATGGTAGAGCCGAGGAGCCTGAATGACTCCACTGCTGCCACAGTGCTGTTTAGAATGGTGAGTGGGGTCAATGTTGGGGTGTTTCTCCTAAAGTCCACAATCATCTCCACTGTTTTGAGCGTGTTCAGCTCCAGGTTGTTTTGACTGCACCAGACGGCCAGCTGTTCAACTTCCCTTCTGTATGCTGACTCATCATCATCTTGGATGAGGCCGATGACAGTAGTGTCGTCTGCGAACTTCAGGAGCTTGACAGAGGGGTCCTTGGCGGTGCAGTCATTTGTGTACAGGGAGAAGAGTAGTGGGCAGAGCACACATCCCTGGGGGGCACCAGTGCTGATTGTACATGTGCTGGAGGTGAATTTCCCCATTCTCACTAGCTGCTGGCTGTCCGTCAGAAAGCTGGTGATCCACTGACAGACAGGGGCAGGAACAGAGTATATAGGCCTATATGTGTGTATCAATCCCTATTCCTCCACACAATATTTTCAGTAGTATCTGTTTTTCTGTATTTCAAAAGAATAACTTTTTCGATTACCACTTTTATATATATAAGGCTGCATTTATGCAAACAAGTGTCAAGAGAAGTACAGGTAATCAGGCAGTAGAAAGTATAATTGCACTGTGGAGATGCCACATATTTTATACAGTCCGCAGGTAATAGCAATAGCAGTAGCTGAAATAATGCACTGTATCATTACTGGGACAATTTACTAATGGGAAAAAATCTGAGCATAAAAATATATGAGCAGGAGGTGCAGAATGTGAATTACTCTGTGGTATACAGGACGATGATGCATTATACCATCCAGTCATTAGCCCTAAAAGTCTCATCTGTACAATTGAATTATCAACAAAATTGAACCACTCCAAATATTCACTTTATTAGTTAGAGCATCAAGACTTTTAGTTGGAGGGGACTGGATTTTGTGTTTTCCATTTGCTATCATTTCAATAATGAAGCTGTACATTTTTCAAACAAATCATGCATTGAAGCTCTCTCATATTCTCAGACTCCATAGTGAATCCTGATGCACATTACAATGAAAGTCTTGTTGAATCTAGTACATGTTTATTGGATGTTCGTTGAGAGAAATCTGCATTTATGAATTAGAAACATTACAGCGCAAACTTCACTCTAAGACCAGTATGTTCCTCGTTAGAAAAAAGACATCTGTAGTTTAATTCTGAAAAAGGAGGGGGGATAAAAAAGCAGCAAAAATGGGTTATAAACACATGTTAGTTGTATGATTTAGTGGAGCAATAAAGAATAGAAAGGTGGCCATTCATCATGGGAGCAAGCTCACCAGGAGAGGACCTGTCACGGACACCGCCAAGTCTGGGAGGTAGTTCAGAGCGCACCGAAATAATCACGCTCCAAAAATGGGCTTGGACCAATGGCTTTTCCAGACGTCTTCAGATGCAGACGAGCATGCTGAGTGTTCGGTGCTGTCCACCATTTGAAAGCGAACACTAAGGGCAGATTCAGGACAGATGGACAAAAGTGTTATGGAAAGCTGGACTAGAGGAGCAATATTGTAGTGCAAAGACTGAAAGATGCCATCACCTGCCTGAAGAAAACGTCCCTCCATGCATCAGTGGATTAATTTTATTACAGTGGAGAATTAAAAGGGATTTCTATCATTTATTTGCCCTCATGTTGTTCCAAACCCATATTACTTTCATTCTTCCGTGGAGGAATAAAAAAGTGGATGTTTGGCAGAATGACAGCCTCAGTCACCATTCACTTTCATTGCATACTTTTCCCCCCATACAAATAATTTTATTTTTGGGTGTACTATCCCTTTTAGAAATAAGATAAGTAATGACGTGTGTAAGATAGACTTTCGACAGAGAAAAAAGTGATTTTTATGCAATAACCAGAAACTATAGCCATAGTTTATCTAATTAAAAGTTTCATAACATAGAGCTGATTTATCAATTGCTGACATGGTAGAAAGATACAGACTGATCTCACAGTGAAATCGGAAACAACAGAATGACGTTTCTTTAGCTAAAATTATTCTGTGCTTACCGAAATTCAAAACACTGCTCCTAGTGACCAAAGTGGTAAGTGTTGTTGGGCGTACGAGCATGTGTGATCTCCATTTTCCATGTGAAGTGTCCACAGAGGGGCGCCAAAAGCGAGTTGTGAAGTGAGTTGTTTTCAGCTGTACAGATGTAATACAGTGCATATAAACTGTTCCCCCCAACCCAACTCCCAAACCTAAACCTACCCATCAGTGGAGTATTAGATGTATTGTTAGACGGAAAAATGCAACCTCCGAAGCACACTATTCAATGATTATGGGAACGCAATTACTTTCTGGTTTCAAAGCGGAATTTGAAGTGGTGATGTGCAGAATGACTCATTTTGGAGCTGACCCGTCGAAAAAGAAAGAAACCCTCAGAAAACCCTCAAAAAACATTGTGTTTTTAAGCGACCCATTTCAAATACTTCCAAATCCGACGCTAAGTTATGCTGAAAAAGGGGCATTTATCTGCGATGTTCTTGACTTGCATTATCAACATTGTAGTCTATATTAAATATAGAACATGACATGCATTTAATGAATCAACGTTAGCGAATACAGGCACAATTATTAAAAACAATTGAGTGAATAGTGCAGGACCATTAGAGCAACCCTAATAGCCTGTTCTGAATGGAAATCTACAAGTAAAAATATCTTAACATATTAAAACAGTCAAGACATTGTTAAAAATAATTCACAGGTCTACAAGAGAAATAAAAAACGCTGAAAAGTTACGCGAATTTCACGACGTGCATTAGCCTATGATCTAATATGACAGCTGTTTGGTTAAGAACGTTAAACAATAGCATGTTGTAAAAATAAAATAAAATAAAAAATAACTAGGATTTAAAAAAATAGGCCTGTGAGAAATATACAATAAACCTAATGTATTATTCTAAACATGATGTGCACACAGAATAAAAGGGTTTAACACATAGATGCAGTCGGCACATCATTGAAAATGGCCTTCTTGCTAAGTAGGGTAAAAATAATTTGCATATCTAGCCAAAAATAGTCATTTTTAGGCTACTTACTCAAAAGCATACATTTCTGATGAACTAAATTAGCATGTCAACATGATACGGTGACAGACAGGACCTGACTCACCTGAGGCGATTATCCTGCATTTGAAAAAGCCCGCTCGGCAGGAAAATAACTTTTAAGCACGCACAGATCTAAAGACTCAAATGTGGAAACATCCACAGTGACTTGCAAGCCAACGTTTTGGAAATCCGCTTACCCCACCACCACCAAAGTGATTTCCATACTTTGCTGGTCTTGCAAGAGGACGTTTTCCTGCACGCGCCATGAGTGAGAGAGGAAGAAGCACGCGCTTCGGTGAAATGAAACTTTGTATACATCTGCTCCAGACATCTTCTTTTTTTTAATAATATTTGTATTATTAATTATATTTAAAATGTGTAAAACTAACGTGACAGTAGTTTAAGCGCAGCCTTTGTAATAATATAAAGCCAAACGTAAATGAGTAAAAAAACAGTTTAGTGGGGAAAAATATTGACCAACTAGTAATTCCAGTGTTGACCAGCAGCATCAGAACCATTTAGTCAACTAATCTTGCATATCCCTAATCCGAACCCGGGTCTCCCACACTGTTGGCGCAACACGCTTTCAGTCGCACCACAAGGGAAAGTAAAATCACTTGAGCCAATGCAAAAATGTCAAAGGGGAGATGGCCCTGTCAGTGAGGCGGCATAATTTGTTTGATCCTATGGCACTGGAACTCTCGGAAACAACTTGCCAGCTTCCTGTGTGATCACGTTGAAATATCCCTAAAATTGCTCTCATCATTTATTCACCCTCATGCAATCCCAGATGTTTATGACTTTCTTTCTTCTGCTGAACACAAACAAAGATTTTTAGAAAAATATCTCAACTCTTTTGGTCCATACAATGCAAGTGAACGGTGACCAGAAATTTGAAGGTCCAAAAAGCATACAAAGGCAGCATAAACGTAATCCATATGACTTCAGTGTTTAAATCCATATCTTCAGAAGCAATATGATTGGTGTGAGTGAGAAACTGATCAATATTAAAGTCCTTTTTTTACTATAAATCTCCACTTTCACTTCCATATTCTTCTTCTTTTGTTTTTGGCAATTCACATTCTTTGTGCAAATCGCCACCTACTGGACAGGGAAGATATTTTTTTTGTTGTAAAAAAGGACTTAAAAACTGAAACTACACCTATCATATTGCTTCTGAAGACATGGGTTTTACCACTGGAATCATATGGATTACTTTTCTGCTGCTTTTATATGCTTTTTTGTACCTTCAAAGTTCTGAGATATTCTTCTAAAAATACTTGTTTGTGTTCAGCAGAAGAAATAAAGATATACACATCTGGGATGGCATGGGGGTGAGTAAATGATTTTTTGGGTGAATTTTTGGGGTGAACTATCCCTTTAAGTTTAGCTTTACGTTTTTGCATTATTATTTTGAAATAATCATAGTTATAACCAAATACAGCCGAATCAAAAAAGTCTCCAGAATTTCAAGTTAAAGACGATATTCTTACATTTACAATCTTTGACCATAGTTCTTAGGGCACGACACACAGTATTGGTCAAAATTTTAATGAATCTGTTTGTGTGATTACACCCATATGCAGCGTGCTACCCCGCTTTGAAAGTTTGGGGGTCAAAGTGTCACACACTCATACTGAAAATCGGTATGGCAGTACTGTTCATTAACTCTTATAAACTTGAGTTCACTACATGTGGGAGGAACAAACTGCTGTCAGCACAAGGTCACAAATGTTTCCTATGAAGATTCCAGCGGGGATCCCTAACTGTTTCCTTTGTCGGAAGTAGTTAAATAGATTTTTTGTTTAATTTCTTTTTTCCTTCCCATATCCCACCAATGCTTTTGTATGCCAGTCAGCCTGTTTTAACTATTTATTTAGTTTTGCCTACAAGAAGCCATTCAATTTTCTAAATAGGGCTATGTGAACTCTGCTCCATCTTCATTCCATTTACACCACCATTTACATCGGCTTCTCTCTTCAGTCATTCTTCTCTATTTAGAACTTGAAAGACGTTGTCGAAGAGAAATGTGGTTTAAATATAGTGTCGGGCTTTTAAGTTTCTGTAGAAAATGCGCAACACCTTGTGCGGACTGAGTATGTCCACAACTGCTAATAAAAGGAAAAAAGACATGCTGGCTCCTCTGAAGAATTGTATATATATAAAAAGCTCCGGCCATTCAAGGCCTCTATGAAGCAGCTTTTAATTAAAACCACTTGTTCCAGAACTTGTAGTTAATGTTTAACCATTAGTCATGTTTGAGGGATTACAGACAGCTGCAATGAAAGTCAAGGATTAAATGGAAAATGCAGATGTGCGAACAATGCGTCTTGTTTTATTGTGATCACGGTCGCTTAGTAATTATAAAAAAATAACTAGTTCTGACAAGGCTTCCTAATTTCATTTCCAATTACAGTAATGTTGACTTGTGGAGGTTACTCACAGGTCTGCGATAAAGGAAGCCTGGGATCATAAGTTCTTTCCTGTTATGAAGTTTTATTTTCCTCCTATTTCTCCTTTTATGTCTGTAATTAGGCACAATTAATAATTTTCTATTCCATTTTTCTTTTCTTCCCTAACTGTAGTGAAAGACATGCATCTTTTAGTAGAAGTTTACAAAGAGGCTGCTGTTTGTGTACTGTAATGAGTGTTTCATTCAGAGAATTCTTAAAAAGTGTAAATGGTAGGAATATTTACAGTCTTTCTCGTAATCATGTCAACGACACAGACCATAAAAAGAACGTTTATTAAAAGACTCTTCACTCATAAAATGTTTTTGTCATGAGACAAGGGAAATAGTTATGAATTACTCCTGGGGCTTGAAATTCCATTTCTTCTCAAATTCACATATGAGATGGTTGGTTGACCTTTGACACCAAGGTTTTCCCTGTCGTGCACATATCCCTGTTGCACTGCAAATGTTTAAAGGGCAAGGTGAGTCTTAGTGGATGCCTTTTCCTCCCTCCATCATTACGCCTGTGCCCTTGGCTGAAGCATTGTGTACGCACATGCCGAACTTGGCAAAGGATCAGTGAAATGGAGGCACATGTCTGTACATTAATTATGCCCCTCACGTACCCACCACTGTGCTAGGTGTGTCTTTAATTATATACCCTGAGTTTGACCTCTTAGCAATGGAGTACTTGTTTTCTTCTAAAGTTTTGCGAGGTCCCTCTGAGATTCATAAAATGCACATAAATCGATGCATCAACTGTGTGTTTTCCTGATTAAAATGCGGCGAGGCATAATTCAAAATAAGCACATGGGATGGCTGAAACTCATTTCGGGCCTTTTTCTCATAGGGAAAAAGAGTGAAATAATTTGGAGATAAACGAATTAATTTTTAGACTAGACTGTCTGCCAGGCATGGGTAAAATACAAGTGACGTGTAATGGGTTACTTGTGAGTCTGCTACTATTATTATGAAACTTTACAGAGAGCTTACAGGCAAAACTATGAGCAATTTCATTGCACTGACAATTCTAATTAATGTGTTTTTTGTGCTCTTTAAAGCATCCCAAATCTGCGTTCATAACGGAGGCTGATTTGTGAGGCAAGAAAAAGAAAAATTCGAGAAATGAATCTGTGCAACGGACTTAGAACAAGGTATGAAAGTAATTATTTTTGCTTTTCAAGATTTAGGCATATTTATGGGGCATTACTGTAGAAGCGGGCTGTTTAATGTTATTTGCAGAGAGCACACATTGTTTTCATCAAGCACATGAGAAGCTGAGGGCATGGCTGAGAAAGAAAGAGAGAGAGAGAGAGATGTGACCTCAGCGCTTTAGTGTGCAGCTTGACTCGTCCAAAGGGGCCTCAACAGTTATGCAAGCTACACACAATTAATAATGGAAGCAGGACTGAAAAGTTGACAACTCCTTGAATTGCAGGTTGACTAGCGTCTCTTTTGTGAAAGGCAGCCAGAGGCACAAGTTCAACCCCCTGGACAAAGATACTGTGTGGTAAGAGTGACAAAACCACTATCTTGACACTGAAAGGAAGAAAGAGAAATAAAGAGAAAGGATGAAAAATGAAATTACATATTTGAGTTCATAATCTCTGACTTTTGATTGCAAACTTTGGTATCTTGGCAGATCTGAGCACCATTTTTTACATTGTTGAGATCTCTTCTGAAACTCTAGAAGAGACACACATGAAATTGTGGAGTCTATATCTCTGGAGATAAATCCGAGAGAGAGACTTATAATTCACCCATGGGTTTGATTCCCAGGGGACACTCAAACTGATAAAAAACTGTTTACCTTGAATGCACTGTAAGTCGCTTTGGATAAAAGCGTCTGCCAAATGCATAAATGTAAATGTAATAGTACGAGATGGCGGATTGTATGAAATCGTACAACTTTTACTACAATAATGAGAAATAAACAAATCAACAAATGATGTTATTGTGATTTTTTTCCCCTAAGTTGAACCACTTACCCAAACCCTAAACCTAAGCATGGTATTAATGCACTTTATTAGGAACACCTGTACACCTACTTATTCATGCAATTATCTAATCAGCCAATCATGTGGCAGCAGTGCAATGCATAAAATAATTCAGATACGGATCAGGAGAATGGGAAAAAATTTGATCTCAGTGATTTTTACTGTGGCATGATTGTTGGTGCCAGACGGGCTGGTTTGAGTATTTCTGTAACTGCTGATCTCCTGGGATTTTCACGCACAACAGTCTCTAGAGTTTACTCAGAATGGTGGCAAAAACAGAAACTGTGTGTGAGTGTACACCAGTGATTTGTATTTTATAAAGAATATGGAAAAAGTAACCAAATATGTTGACAGATGTTTCCTTTCCTAAAACGAAGTGTTGGATAGGAGGCTAGGTATAATGTGATTCCTGTATTGTATTGATTTTGAATTCTGTTTGTGGATTGGTTTTTGTAAAATTCTTACCTTTTTGTAAGAGCCAGGTTTGACAAAATATATGATTTTGGCATCTTGTACAATTATTATGAGTAGGGATGCACCGATATGAAAATTTTGGACGATTTTAACAAAAATGCATTAGCCAATTCTGATACTGTTATTTTGCTACTTACATTATTTCGTCATAGGATCACTGTTTTACTCTGGAATTTGTGCTTTAAAAAGATACTTTATAAGCTTTTTACTGTTCTAACAATATATCATTTCCAGTGAACATGGATTGGATCTGTTGAACATATGACAGGCCAAAATTGTTAAGAGAACCACAATGAAAGATAAATAGAAGATAAAAAGAGAAAATAACTAAATATGATAACATTATGATTGATGTGAAAAAAGGATCTTGCAATATGTTTGCAGTTCAAAATAACAGAACTTAAATTTTACATGTATGGACTGTATATGTTAAAGCATTACAAATTCATACTATGCATATGTTGGGCAATTCCATGGAAATGTCAACCACATCTTGGAAAAATAAAAAGTTTAAACCAAGAATCAAAACCCCCTTTTAAATTCTGTATTATAGTGGGATAATGGACAATGGATAATGCCATTCAGACCGCTAGAGGGCGCCGCTTGCTCACACAGTGCTGACTGAAGCACTGAATGCAGTAACGCAACCTTTTAAGATTTAGTAATCGCACAAGACCATATTGCGATTTCAGTCTTAATTCAATTAATTATGCAGCATTAATGGATATCATACCGGTGTCTAAGAAGTCTGCTGGTTTCAAAGCATTTTAAATGGTTTCCCTCATCATGTAACCTATAGGTAAGTGCCACTTTCACAACTGTCATGTCTGTTTATGGCAGTTTTTCTGCATTAACATAATATTCTTAGGAGTGCCAACCCTTCTACATATTGTGGCTAATATTGTTTCTGCATTGTGCAATTAAATTAAGAGATTTTACAAAGTGTGTAACTAATTAATTATAAATCAACCATCGTTTTTTCATATCAGCCTTTTTGTGGTTATAATCGATATGCCAGTGGTTTTAATTTGGTCAATAATTGGCCAGTAAACATCGGCAGCCAATACATCGGTGCATCCCAAATTATGAGTTGTCATAAGAAATGTGTTGGAACACAAAATGAGACGTTCGGCAGTATGTTAGTCATTGCAACTTTTTTCCATACAGTGAAAGTAAATGGTGACTGCAGCTAGCATTCCGCCTATACATCCCCATTTGTGTTCCACGGAAGAAAGATGTAAGTTTGGAACAACATGAGGGTGAGCAAATGATGACAAAATTGTATTTTTGGGTGAACTATCCCTTTAAGGAAAAGTCTTTATTTGATCTACATTTAAATTGAAAGAAAGAAAAAAGAAAGAAAGAGAAAGAAAGGCTCTGTGAATAACAGAAGTTATGCTGCAGCAGACTATGGATCACATGGAATGAAAATGAAGCTTGGTCTTACAATAAAAACAATTATTCCACAGTTCTGACAGAGCCATGACATGCAGAGCATTTGCAAATGTGTGTCTTTTACATTAGTCCATTGTAAATCATTTAAATGCATTCTTAGAGTGGAATTTTAGAATGTATCATGTGAATCTTGGATGGCGCAGTATGTTATGTCCCATTGTTCTCAGCTCAGGTTGAAGGCTTTAGGTGTGTGGAATAGATTCTGATCCTTTTTTAAAAATCATATCATGTTATATTGGTCCACACAATAGGCAGTGTGGATGACAGGGGTGGAAAAGCAGGCTCTTTTTTCCGGCTTGACTCCAGAGCAAAGAGTAAGTGCTGACTCGCGGGACCCACTTACAACTAAGACATGGTGCGCTTTCATCCCGTCTGGCTGAATGGCGAAATAAATAAAAAGAATGGAAAATGGCTGCTCTCTGGGCTGTACCCTTGCTCCACATCTCTTTGTTAAAACCCCATCTCTGCTGCTCCATTGCCCCCAGCTACATTAAATCCCATTAAATTCACCTTCATTAAAGCAGCCCCTCTCTCCTCCTTGCTGCGGCCTCTAATGCAGGTCCGCTCAAGGACAGAGACGTAATGAGGGTAGACTGGATTTAACCTTGAGGAGTACAGGTTTTCATTTCAAAATCAATAACTTATGCTTCAAACCACTACTAGATCCAGGCTATAATTTTCCAGCATTAATTGCACATATTATGTTTCTCCTCCAAAAACTGTAATGCCAAAATGCCATTTAACTTGAAACTGCAGTATGCATTTTGCATTTAGCTTTATGATATATTCTCTTTCCCACTGCCCCCATCTCACTCATAACCAATGGCAATTGACAGCTTGCACGTTTTCTTTATCAGTGAGTCTGTGTGCGTACACACGGGCATGCTTTTTCTGGCTGGACAGCAGGGGTAGATGGGATTTCAAAGAGTGGCTACACTAGGTATAAACAATTAGGCAATATAAGCAGTTTTCTAAAGTGAAGCCAAAAACATGCACAGTATGGACTTGAATGCTTTACTTACACTGCAAAATATCATTCTCTTACGGACTATTTTTGTCTTGTTTTCCAGTAAAAATATCTAGAAATCCTTAAAACAAGATACATTTACTTAAGAAGCAAAATAACACCAGATTTAATGTCTTGTTTATGCTTTAAACAAGAAAAAACTAAGGGGAAAAAAAATAAACTTGTTTTCCCTTTGAATTACGTGTATTTTAGTACCCCATTGGCAAATAGTTTTTCTTGTTTTAAGCACAAACCTCACTAAATTTTGTAAAACAAGACATTCTTTTTCTCAAGTAAATGTACAAAATCTTGATTTAAAGCTGATGTGGGAGTTTTTTGAAATCCGATTGACAACATTATTTTTGCAATTCGTTTGGTGATGCTAATGGCGCAGAATTTACACACTTCAGCTTTAAGGATATTTAGATATTTTTGCTGGAATACAAGACAAAGAACTGAGGATGAAAAAGAGTTTTTGCAGTGCAGTTCCTTGTGAAATTGCAGGGCGATGTCGTCATACAAACCAAATAGGTAAAAAAGAGACTTCCATCTGAGTTATTTGATTTGGACTCAGTCAGTGGTGAAGGAAGTGGAAAATAGGGAATTATGAATAAAGATTTGAACATGGAGCATGATGGAAAAGACAAGAGTGGGAAAAATCCAGAACACCTGAGATAAAGGAAGAAGTTCACATTTAATTTTCCCTTTCTTTAACTTTCTATACATTTATCTCCTCCACATGGGGACGCATGTCATCGTGGAGGTCCTGTGATATGTATTAATTTGTCCTGCAGTGATAATTTCTGCTCGACATATTCCTAATGTGAAATATTGGATCTCATCCCAGGTTGGGGTGGGGGGAAGGGGTGATCATGGCAACTTAATTTTTTAATCAAATCCTGCCTTTAATGGAGCTTTATTAAATTACATAGCTCATATTGGGGGAGTGGAGCAATGGCAGTGGTGGTATAGTGTAAAAAGAGCTTTTTAGGATAATTAAATAAAATTAATAAAAACCCAAAGCCGAGGGGGAAGTAAAGACAATGGGAAGGAGGGAAACCCAACGGCCACATCTAAGCTCAGATTCATTCTGTCTCGTTTGGGTCCTTGGGAATGCACCATGACATATTAGCAGAATGGGGGAAGTTGCATGAATTAAGAATATGTCACTCTTTCCATCATAAGACTTGGAGATATGTACGTCTGTGTAGATCAGGGCAAAGAATGATAAGATTTGTACAGAATGCAAAAAGGGTTGATATATTTATATCTAAGATTGCACTATATACTTGCTACAGGATCATTGGGTAGATGTAGAATATTAAAGAAAAGTCACACGAGCAAGTGCTGTATGTCCAGCTATCAGCACAGCTGTGAATCAGCCGTAGGCACAAGGCCACAGGTAAAAGATGGACAATACAGCACGATTGCGATTATGATATTGCTTTTATACAACAGTTCAACAAACAAGTAAATAAGTAAGTAGGGAAAAACTAAGGACTGTCCCAAAAAATCGCTCTTGTGTGTGGAACTACTTTCTTACACAACAGGATCTTCCGAAGAGGTGCCCAAGCCTCCGTTACTAATTCGAAAACCACACTTTAGAACTAGTAACGAAAGCTTGGGCTGTTTCTAATGCCTGTTTTACACCGCATGCCAATGCAGAGCAGGAGCAGTGTGTATTTTTTTCGGCGTCCACGTTAACAAATTCGTGTATTCACATCGGAAGCAGAAGCAGTGCAGTAGCTGCAGTGCTGCGAGCGCCGAGCCTATTTTGCTGTGCTGCTCAAGCTGAATTAAAGTAACTGTGCACTGTTGATGCGAAAAAGTAGATATTGCACAGAATATGCCTATATTTTTAGCCTAGTGTTTTTTTAAAATGAATTACAGCTTGTAGATGCAACGCAATGCCGCGACACATGATAAAAGGTATATTTTGCTCTGTTTATGTTTGTGATTGTGTATTTATCCCCTCTGGGTTTGCCGTAGAAAGCGTGTGCCCATACGCAGCTTCAGTGAGAAAATGAGTAGTGTTCAGTAAACAGACTGTTCTGTCTGACCGTTCTGATTTCTACATTTTATTGTCAATTATTATAATTTTAGTGAATATGGATGAATATGGAGGTGTCGAGTCACTGATAGTGTGGACAGATAGAATGCCTGTCGCTGGAATCTTATTGTGTCACATCTGGTTAAGACAAGGTGTTATACATCTGCACTACTCATTTGGAATGCCATGAACACAAGCAGAGTGATACAAACAGTAAAGCATCCCAGTGCTGATGGTGTGAGCTATCAGTACTCTTGGAACGCCTCTCGTCCAATCAGATTCGAGGACAGGACCTAACTGTTGTATAATTATCAGTATTATTTTTCTTAAAATCTAGATAATGTATACCTATATAAAAAAGACCTTTGATGTTGCCTAGAGAAAGTATTTTGTACTTTCTACAGTCACAATTGTCTATGTGACAACTTGCCTCATTGAGCATTGTGACATCATAAATACTGTTACAAAGTTAGAATATTTACATAATGTGTTCTAATGTATAATAGAGTTTTGTAATTTTTACAGTCACAGTTGTCTTGTGACATCATGAACGCTGATCCACATTGAGAATGTTGTCATAATGTTATGTTTTAAAAGTAATTATGCCTTATATTAGTGTTTTTTAAATGAGTATTTTATCCGAGTGCAGGGGCTCAGAGATGTTTGGCACAGATAATGCATGTGAACAGGTTAATTGAGCATGTAATAGGGCTAATTGGAGCCGTGATGTATTGCTATTGTTACAGAAATCCCACAGGGCCTCTGTTTAGCTTGACAGTAGATTCGCATTACCTTGCTTTTGTCTTTCATGTAACTGAATATTAGAAAAATAAATAATACAGTTTAGTTTTGCTGCTTAGCAGGTAATGTCATTGTTTGTCTTTTTTGGCACTGATGAAGCCCCACTTAACATTCAATAATTGCTGATGTGTTTCAAGAGAGCCTTCTGTCAATTTTAGAGCCTAAAGAGCTATTTAGTGGTTTACAGTGTTTTTGGTCCGATTTAAACCCATCCTAGGGCCTCACAAAGAGCTGTAATTGCCAGTTCTATTACATGGCTCTCTGGAACTATTTATTCTGATTGGTCAATGGCGGAACTGACCAATGCTTTTACTACATAACATAACATAACATAACATAACATAACATAACATAACGTAATGTAATGTAATGGAATGTAATATATTTAATGTGTAATTCCATGTAATTAAATATGAAATACAATCCCAATATCGAAAAAGTTGGGACAGTATGAAAAATGCTAATAAAAACAAAAAGGAGTGATTTGTAAATTATATTCACCCTTTGCTATTTTGAAAGCACTACAATTACACATTATATGATGTTTTTCCTTGTGAATTTCATTGTTTTTTTTTTAAATGTTCAGTAGTTTCAAATCAGATGATTGCATCACGCTCCAATAAAGTTGGGACAGTTGAGTGTTTACCACTGTGAAACATCACCATTTCTTCTAATAACACTTATTAAGCATTTGGGCACTGAAGACACAAGTTTGTTAAGTTTAGAAAGTGGAATTTTCCCCCATTCATCCATTATGTAGGTCTTTAGCTGCACAGTTGTACGGGGTCTTCGTTGCCGTATGGTGTGCTTCATAATGCACCACACATTCTCAATTGGAGACAGCTCAGGACTGCAGGCAGGCCAATCTAGCACCCACACTCTCTGCTTACACAGCCATGTACTTGAAATCCGGGCAGTATGTGGTTTGAAATTGTCCTGCTGGAAAATGCAGGGACATCCCTGGAAAAGACGGTGCAAAATTTTTATATATCTGTCTGCATTAATGGTGATCTCACAGATGTGTGAGTTACCCATGCCATGGGCACTGACACACCCCTGACCCATACAGACACTGGATTTTGGACCTGATGCTAATAACAGCTTGGGTGGCCCTTTTCCTCTTTGGCCCAGATAATACAATGGCTTCGTTTTTCAAAAACTTTTTGAAATGTGGACTCTTCAGAGCCAAAAATGCTCCGATACCAAAAACCGATACCATTTGATGTACTAATGCCATTATGTAAACACTGAGCGCACAAATTAAAATTATGTTATGTCCTAGTGAGATTATTTTACTGCAAAAGCTGCGATATAATTATATAAATGTATAGTTTGCATGAGCACTGCAAATGTGAGCACTTGTGAATGTGTGGAGACAGTGTGGTGCTGACGCCAGCTGCACGTACCTTTTAAAACTCCTTGGCTCATACAGGGAACACTGTCATGAGCATCGAGCACTCTGTTTGAAGCAAATGACATCGAACAGAGAGCTAATTCACTTTGTAGCACGAGGCACAAACAGAGTGCATACTTATTTAATTCAATAGCAGCCTATCTGATTTAATAATCACTTTGAGTCACTTTGAGTTCTTCGGTGGTGAAGTGGGAAGCTCGCCATAACATCAGAATTACTTGGTCATAACACAGAAACACTTCAAAATAAAAGCTCAGCCAAAATAAAAGCTCAATTTAAATGATAAAAGTATGTTATACTACTACTACTACAACTAATAATAATAATAATAAATCAATAGTAATTGTATTATCATTTTATTTGATCACATATAACTCCAATGTATTTTATATTGTGCTGTGTGGTTCTGAATAAAAGCACTTAATGTGATAAAAATAATACAATATCATGTTGAAAATAGTTATACTTTCATTATAAAGATTAGAATAAACTTTAGCATTGTCGTTTTTATTACAAGTCTTGTATTCTGAATAAGATAATTTAAAATTACAACTCACTACACAATACGAAACTGAACTTGAAATGTTCATTCAGCAATAAAATATTCAAAGGTTAAATAAATGTCTATGGACAACAAATGTATGTCATCCTTCATTTAGACAGCAGGTGTAGTAGGCTATTCCTATTTTGTATGATATAAATGACATAACAAGAATTACAAAGCATTTCTGCCCAATATTAATACATGTTATGGCCTGAGAAAGACATGCAACGGTGATGAAAGGCAAATGTCAAGAAAATGTTTTTGATAATTGAAAACAATGCATTTTTTTTTAATTAGGTTTAGTTCACTGTACTATGCTCAGAGGTGGGTAGAGTACCTAAAATCTTTACTCAAGTAAAAGTACAATTACTTAAAAAAAAACGTTTTTTTTACTCAAGTAGAATTAAAAGTAGTAATGTAAAAACTACTCGAGTAAGAGTAAGAAATCCAATTAAAAGAATACCCAAGTAGCGAGTAACTAGTTACTTCCACATATAACATAATGGACGATTATGCCCCAATATTCCATTACTTAATACATATGTAACATGTATTACAGAATAATAATAATTATACTACTACTAAAAATAGTAATTATTATTATTATTAATGGAAATCATACATCCTCATGTTGTTTCAAATCGTATTACTTTCTTCAATGCAACACAATTAAAGAGATACCAGACAGAATGTTAGCCTTATAGCCACCATTTACTGTCACTGCATGTTTTTTTTCCTCCATATTTTAAAAAGGAATGGTGACTGAGACTGTCAGTCTCTAACATTATGTCTAATATCTTTTTAGGGTTCCACAAAATACACAAAGTCACACAGGTTTGGAACAACATGAGGGTGGGAAATTACAACAGAACAGTAATTTGTGGTTGAACTGTCACTTTAAGGATGCTTGTCAAATTTGGACAAATCTGTCAATTAGAAGAGAAGTTTGGAAACCAGTTTCTAGTCATTATTATGGTGAAAAACGTGAACAATGTCCCATTGGCCCAATTATATGTAATGCTGAATAAAACAAAACAAGAGCATGCTTTATTAACATTTACTATCACTCTTTCAATAATCTGTTAAGTGTAGTTAAAGTATTTTCAGTATCGAAAGAATTTTCGGTGGTGGTGTAGTGGGCTAAAGCACAGAACTGGTAAGCAGAAGGTTGCTGGTTTGATCCCCACAACCACCACCATTGTGTCCTTGAGCAAGGCACTTTACTCCAGGTTGCTCCAGGGGGATTGTCCCTGTAATAAATGCACTGTAAGTCACTTTGGATAAAAGCGTCTGCCAAATGCCTAAATGTAAATGTAAACTGCAACTTATCTCTGTATTTGGAAGTGTGTTGGGTTTATTTAAGTTCAGAGCTCTGCTGTCCATGAGAAAAAATCGCGCTGTATCTGTCAAACGCAGAAATGCTGTGCACGGGCAGACATACTGTCAGCTCGCTTTCCAGAAGTCAAACACGCAATCGACAGAGCAAAAGACTTGACCTACTTGACACTTAACACAGATGTTTACATGGATTTATACAGTATGAACTGATATATTGCAGCACTAATATAAAATGTATACTTATAAACTGAGGTCATAAGGGCCCATAGTTACAGAATCACCCTGAAAATGACAATGACACAGACAAGCCCGCATTATCATAATCGCCAAAACGTACTGCAATAATCTGGAAATATCCACTTGTCTTGGTATAAAATGAAGGCACTGCATGACAAAACTACTCTTTTTCATGGTGTGGAGTGAAGAAAGTGTTTATTTGACGTGCTTGCTGCTGCTGCAGTGATGAGCTCGTCTCGAGTGACAGAGCGCAGCTGTAAAGTTCTGCTGTCGTAAAAGTCCCTTCCAAAAATCTCTCAATAAATTATGCATTTGTTTACACTTATTAAATTAAACCAGCAATGTAAAGACAGGAACGTCGCCCATTGTAACAAAGTAAAAGTAAAAAAATTTTAATTAGAAATGTACTTGAGTAAGAGTGAAACGTGCCCACCTTTAAATATACTCTTTAATTATAAATATACATTTAATATAGCGTGTTACTACCCACCTCTGATTATGCTTAATTTTACTGCTCCCAAAAGGCAAAAAGCAGTAGTATTTTGTCTCTTGTTTTGTTAAAAGACTGTGTTGGCTCAACTATGCTCAGATTCAAGGACATTTTTTATAATCCAGTGCAAATACTTAAGTGTTGCTGTCATTAGGGCAGTCTGGTAAATTATTGGAATGTTTAATGTTCATTTTTATTCTATTGTTGGTCTACGATCGAACATATTTGTGAATTGTATTGAAAGCTATAAAAATGTCTGGCATCCGCATATACTATTTGTCAACATCATGAACTATGCGGACAGAAAGTCAGCATCTTCACTGTGTTTCTGTCGTTTCATCTAACCTTAAATTACACCACAATTAAGATTGAAACAGTACACTACAGCAAATGAAAAAACTTTGGTAATCACATTATTTACCAAAACGAGGCTGTTAATGGCATGCATGACATTTAACTCAACCAAGATCTCCTTAATAAACTACCCATATGCAATTAAACAATGAATTTATAAGTTTAATAGCTAGTATAAGAACTGTCAATAACCATTCATTCAAAAGACATTTAGAAATGTTATCAAAAATGTCCATAAGCTGCATTTTGAATTGGTAGCGTTAAACTATAGTCCTCAATTAACGCTGTTATGCCAGTCATATGACAATCGATTTTATCAAAGGAAATAACTGAAGCAATCCAAAGACGACATTCCAGAAGCTTGGTTTTATTTGAAAACATATTCTGTTTTACCTTTTTTGCTAGCGATTTCAGCAAATATAACATTAGTGCTTTTACTATGAAGGAGCATGCGAGTGATTGGCTGCTGCCAACGACACTTTCGGTTATTTTGACAGGTACCTCCGGCTACCATTGACTGCTGCCAGCTGCCGATTTTCTCTGAACCCTTACTGGAAAAATTGGAACACCCAATATAGCGGATGTAGAAAAGGAAGTTCAGCCTTACAGGTAAAAGAGCCAATCACCTTTTAGATAAGGACTTGCAAACCTTTGGTGACAATAGACAATTTGCCGCACGTTTGCCTCAAAGCTAATTTGCATGTGAAAATGATTAGTGGCGAATCTGCGTCAAGTTTGTGGCAAATTTGCTATGAACTCTCGATTTTTGTAAGGGCGACTAACTGTTTTGGAGATTTCAGTCTTTGCCAATTCAAGTAGATAGTAGCTGTACTTGAATTCCTATTGTAAATCCATAGAAAATAGCTGCCCTGGTATGTTACTAAGATGGCCACCGAGTGGACTGACTTTCCTTGAATGGGACTTTGGTATAGCACATTGTCTCCAGGTTCAAATGAATCAAGCTGATGGTGGTTTTACAGTTTTTTTTTCATGTTTCAGTAGTAAACATTATTGCTGGATGAACTATAGTATTTTAAGCGTGATAACATTAAACCTTAGCCCAGTTTAGATCATCTTCCCCCACTTTCAAAAAGACATGTTACTCTCATATTTCAGATCTCGGTGGATAATGTTGGGGATCAGTGTAAACTCATCTGATCCTCCCTTAACTTAAGATGTTGTATCAAGTTATAGAGTTACAATGGCACTCAAAGCTGAAGGAAGTTTTTTATGCTTTCTTTTAGAGGATTGAAGGAAAATCAAGCACTTGTGCTTGTGTAAATGGTTAGGCTATATGACTTTTAAAGGCAAATAAATGATATTGGAAGTTTCATGCTGGAAGAATTTGAACCAGCGGTGCTATAAAAGGTGCTGGATTACAGAAATTGTGACGCAATATACATATGGGCTCTCTATTCTCATCTAAATTTGGTCTAGTTTCTTGTACTGGACTATCCCCTTGTCATTCCTGGTAAGAGCTGTGTAGTTCCAGATATTGATGATGGCTTTGGAGAATAGTGCCAGACTTTTATTTCACTCTATCTGTTGAACTTTTTAATGCGCTGATATTTTTTTCTCGCCATTGCCCCACTGGGTGTGTGCTTTAATTAGATTACATTCAAGAAATCACTGTGGTTCAGGGTACCAATTTGTGTCCCAGACTGTGTAAAATTTGCTTTTCCACTTGCTGCCAAACAGAGCAGGTGAGAGCAGACAAGGTCCCCTCAGGCAGGAGGAAGAACAGACAAATCTTTATATGTTTTACTCTCCTTACTTCAGTCTCTCCCTCTCTTTCTCTCTTGGCTCTGTCCCTCTCGAAACTTTCTGCATGAAAGGTTAAAGCCATTTTGTAGGAGTCTAAAGTACAAACACAATCAAACAAACAGAGGAAGTGGATTTATTTTTACACAAGCGATGAGCCTGAAATATGAATATTGCAGGTGTGCTGATTAACATATTCCAGGGCTGTTTGCATTGGCAGCAGATGAGAGAGTGTAAAACTGTACTGAAACAGAATCATGAGGCACTGTGTAATTTATATATGTGTTTCTTCAACTTCAGGCACTTTTAGTCCTGTGAGTTTCTAGAAAGTAAAATCCCATTAAAAATGTTTAGCACTCACTAGTTTATTGAATTTGTCTACTAACAATGTCCAATAGTGTTTGTACATGAAATTTGCAAGAGATTTATATAATTTATTTCTTTTTTCTTTTTCTTCTGAAAGTCCTGAAAGTCCTGAAAATTCCCACCACATCTCAAATTCTGTATTATGTTTAGGCTAATAGAATTCTGTGGTGGCAATGGTGGTGATGGAAATGAATGTTTTTTTGAATGTTTGATTTTAAAATAAAATGGCCAAAAGGTAATTTTATAGCTAATATTTTATGTATCTACAATACTGTCAATTAAATAATATTTTCAAACTTTTTGCATAATATGGCAGCTTGATTAAAAACATTACGCCCAATAAAATATTCTGTATAATTATAATATTATGTTTCACTTGATTTTTCTTTTTCTTTATAGATCACTTGACTTGGTTAACAAGTACACAAATAATAATAATAATTAAATAAAAACATAATTAGAGGAAAAATAGTTTGTGTCTGGAGGAAATGGTCATATTTTTTGAAAGATTTATAGAAATAATTTTCACACAATAAATATTGAAATGGTTTGTTTATGTCACTCTTTGTTTAAACCATCATATTTTTAAACATGTAATAATTTGTATTTTTATAATGGATTTTCATAGTTTAATATTGAAAGTCTGGGTCTTGGACAAGGCTAAAACAGCTAAATCTATACATAAAATGTATTTGAAAAGTACCAAAAATACTGTAAATTGTGAAGGCCCAAAGATTTTAAGTCAGTTGTAATGTGACCTTCATATAACCAAAATAAAAAAAAAAAATAAAAAAAAAAGTTTAAATCTGTTTGAATAAAAATCAGCTCATGGGACATGAAATTTCCTTAAGTTAAAGAAACGTGTGGGTGTGGTGTGGCGTAGTGTAATGTAGTGTACAGTATGCATACAGTATGTTTATATATATACATAAAAAAGGTGCTTGATTTATGCACCTGTTGGGTGTAGCTTAAAGAAGCAAAACCAGTTAATTAAGAGTGTGTAAGTGTCCACATACTTTTGGCTATATAGTGTATGTATATTTATACAGGCATGCATACATTTTTGTTGCACTTTTCTCAGGCTATGTAAAAGAATAACATCTCTATGATCTGCCTTGAAAGTTCACAAAAATGTCAATCCTCAAAGTGGTGCAGAACATTCAAATAAAGCTGCCATTCAGCTTTGGACAGATGTCAGAGAAGAAAATGTCCATAAAAAAATAAATAAAAAAAATTACATGAAATATCATTATTACTGTAAGACATGTTGCTTCCAATAACAATCTGACTTTTTATTTAGTCTGTCACAAATCTATAATTTACATTGAAAATACAGTCAGTGTGTTTGAAGAGATGGGCCAAAGAAAGCACAGGAGAAGTGAACAGCTGTGGGTGATTAGAGAAGGCCTTGAGATGGCCAAGGATTCAAAGTAAACATGGACCCTTTCCACAGTCAACAACATTTACAAATGTAGAAGAAGGAAGCTACTGAATTTGTGAAGAATGTGCGGCAGAAATGGAAAGCATGGAGGCATGAAGGCAACAGATGGTGAAAATTAAATCCATGCGGCGGAGCGGCTAACAGGACTGAGAGTTTATTCTTCTGACGGTGAACCTTGCCGTGCTCGCAGGGCAGGAGAAGATCGCTATGGGTCAACACTCACAGGTTTACATCTATCCTCATCTCTGTCCCGCTGTTTTCTCCACATTCCACCAGGGAAATTTATTTCCTTAAATGGCCATCCTGCTCTCTCTTTAGACATGTTAAAAGAAACCTACTATAGCACAAGATATCTTATTCACAAGGAATCAGTCTTCATATCATATATATATATATATATATATATATATATATATATATATATATATATATATATATATATATAGTTGAAGTCAGAAGTTTACATACACTTAGGTTGAAGTCATTAAAGCTCATTTTTCACTCCACAGATTTTATATTAACAAACTATAGTTTTGGCAAGTTGTATAGGACATCTACTTTGTGCATGACACAAGTAATTTTTCCAACAATTGTTTACAGACAGATTGTTTTAATTGACTGAATCACAATTCCAGTGGGTCAGAAGTTTACATACACTACGTTAACTGTGCCTTTAAGCAGCTTGGAAAATTCCAGAAAATGATGTCAAGCCTTTAGACAATTAGACAATTAGCTTCTGATAGGAGATGTACTGAATTGGAGGTGTACCTGTGGATGTATTTTAAGGCCTACCTTCAAACTCAGTGCGTCTTTGCTTGACATCATGGGAAAATCAAAAGAAATCAGAAAAAAAATTGTGGACCTCCAAAAGTCTGGTTCATCCTTGGGAGCAATTTCCAAACACCTGAAGGTCCCACGTTTATCTGTACTAGGGTGACCATATTCTGGTTTTCCAAAAAGAGGACACCTAATGTCCATGTACTAAAATCAAATATTTGATGCCATGAGTATACCTTCATTTACTATTAGTATTCTTTTGAATGACCATGGAAAATTAAGCAATGTGATAACAATTTTACCTGGTTGCAAAAAGTAGTCCACACACACAGTGAAGTATTAGACCAGATGCACATCATAATGCAACTAAAGCCGAATCCCGGACATTTTCGCAAATTCAGAAATCCCGGTCGGATGCTTTTTTAAGGTCCGAAAAGAGGACATGTCCGGGAAAAAGAGGACGTATGGTCACCCTTATCTGTACAAACAATAGTATGCAAGTATAAACACCATGGGACCATGCAGCCATCATACCGCTCAGGAAGGAGACGCATTCTGTCTCCTAGAGATGAACGTAGTTTGGTGCGAAAAGTGCAAATCAATCCCAGAACAACAGCAAAAGACCTTGTGAAGATGCTGGAGGAAACAGGTAGACCAGTATATATATCCACCGTAAATCAAGTCCTATATCGACATAACCTGAAAGGCTGCTCAGCAAGGAAGAAGCCAGTGCTCCAACTCCACCATAAAAAAGCCAGACTACAGTTTGCAAGTGCTCAAGGGGACAAAGATCTTACTTTTTGGAGAAATGTCCTCTGGTCTAATGAAACAAAATTGGAACTGTTTGGCCATAATTACCATCGTTATATTTGGAGGAAAAAGGGTGAAGCTTGCAAGCCAAAGAACACCATCCCATCCGTGAAGCATGGGGGTGGCAGCATCATGTTGTGGGGGTGCTTTGCTGCAGGAAGGACTGGTGCACTTCACAAAATAGATGGAATCATGAGGAAGGAAAATTATGTGGATATATTGAAGCAACATCTCAAGACATCTGCCAGGAAGTTAAAGCTTGGTCGCAAATGGGTCTTCCGAATGGACAATGACCCCAAGCATACCACCAAATTTGTGTCAAAATGGCTTAAGGACAACAAAGTCAAGGTATTGGAGTGGCCGTCACAAAGCCCTGACCATAATCCAATAGAAAATGTGTGGGCAGAACTGAAAAAGTGTGTGTGAGCAAGGAGGCCTACAAACCTGACTCAGTTACACCAGTTCTGTCTGGAGGAGTGGGCCAAAATTCCAGCAACTTATTGTGAGAAGCTTGTGGAAGGCTACCCAAAATTAAAAGGCAATGCTATCAAATACTAACAAAGTGTATATAAACTTCTGACTCACTGGGAATGTGATGAAAGAAATAAAAGCTGAAATAAATCATTCTCTCTACTATTATTCTGAGATTTCACATTCTTAAAATAAAGTAGTGATCCTAACTGACCTAAGACAGGGAATGTTTTCTATGATTAAATGTCAGGAATAGTGAAAAAGGTGTATGTAAACCTCTGACTTCAACTGTATATATATATATATATATATATATATATATAAACATACACTGTATATATTTATATATATACCGTGTGTGTGTATGTGTATATATATATATATATATATATATGTATATATATGAATAAATATACACTCACTTAGCACTTTATTAGGAACACAATGGTCCTAATAAAGTGCCTGATGCAGTCTTCTGCTGTTGTAGCCCATCTGCCTCAAAGTTCGGCATGTTGTGTATTCTGAGATGCTGATCTGCTCACTACAATTGTACAGAGTGATTACCTGATTTACCGTAGCCTTTCTGTCAGCTCGAACCAGTCTGGCCATTCTCCGTTGAACTCTCTCATCAACAAGGCATTTCCGTCCGCAGAACTGCCACTCACTGGATGCTTTTTGTTTTTGGCACCATTCTGAGTAAAATCTAGAGACCATTTTGCTGAAAATCCCAGGAGATCAGAAGTTACAGAAATACTCAAACCAGCCCGTCTGGCACCAATATGTCACGTTCGAAATCACTGAGATCACATTTTTTCCTCATTATGATGGTTGATGTGAACATTAACTAAAGCTCCTGACCCTTATCTGCGTGATTTTATGCATTGCACTGCTGCCACATGATTGGCTGATTAGATAATCGCACAAAGTAAATATTAGTATAATATACCAGAAAGTATAATAGGTTAAATTAAGCCTTGTAGCCAAACATGCTCTGAAAATGGGATAATTATTTCATTTTGAATCAAATTTTATATCACTCTTGATATATCTTCCCCAGCATTGTTGTGTACAATATTTCATTTGACTTATTGTGTAAAGAAGCCTTTTAAATGTAAAATTGTACTGTCTAAACCCTGGTTAGCACTGCAGCCGATGTCCTGGTTGAGTGGTTGGTGTATGTCTTAAATCTATCAAAGCTCTTTCATGCCTGACATCGCCTTGCACAAAGAAGAGTGGTAGGTGGAGGACACATGGCAATGTCACAGTGAGGAATTAAATGGTGAGAAGCAGTTCTGGAGACTTCTGGAACACTTTGCCAGTTTCTCCCCATGTTCTACCTTTAACCACAATTGGCAAACGGACTGGTCAGTATGTCTGAGGCTATATAGCATTTGAACACCTACTTTATTTTATTTATTTTTCCTGTTTTTCCCTTTCTGATGGCTTATTCAAAAGATGCAGGTGTAGAATTTGATTTTCAGAAACAATTGTCTCTTCTTAGATTGTCTTTTTACATAATGCTACAACAGTATTAAAAATGCGACTGTCATAAATGTCATAAAATATGAGCACTGATTTGAGAAGGAATGTGATTTGACTTGTAAAATGGTGGGTTAGCCTGGGCGAGAGGAGTTGGGTATTGGTTTTCAAAGCCTGGCACAACTTCAGAGGAACTAGGCTTAACATTTACTTTTCATTTAACCCCAAACAAAATACCTTTCTGAAAAAACCGAAACACCTCACTGATATGATTTTAAAAAAGTATGGCACACCATTCTCTGTCTGTTTATTTCACTCTCAATATTTCAACATTTCACTAATATGCATGGGTCATTCTTTATAGCAAGTTCAGAGGCAGGCCTTGAGTGCTGTTGCCATGCATGTTATCTTTACTGCTTGACTAAGTTCCTTGGATCCATATTTTGAAGTATTTATGGATTATTATGTCAGAAAATGTGAAAAGTATTTTGGAGCCTTTCTGAATTTCTGACGTGATTAATCACTATTTTTCAAAAACTGCAGACAGTGCTGGATGAAGCAGTTTAACATTTAACATATTTTCCTAATAACATTTTATAATAACTTTTATTTCATGTCACTTCTGAAAAATGCTTGGGAATAGTTGGTTTCTTGGCCAAATTATGTGATTATCTAAGAATGGTTGGGATTTTGTTTTAAAAAAGGTCTGTCTGCCCGAACAAATTGACAACACATTGTTTTGATGCTTGATATTTAGGATTACTCAAGTTTTTTTCCCTCATGAATAAATTCACACATGCTTTAGATATGTCGTCTTCAATACACTAAACCTCCAGAACAAGAGCTCTCCCTCAATCTCACAGGGAAATGAGAGGCCAACATGGAACTGCCTCTCCTTTCTTAGTGGCTGTGCTGTTCTCGTTTTGCTCATCTGGAGAGTGGGAGTTTCTGTGGTTTTTATGACTTAATGACTCCTGTCGGCTCTGATCAGGCAGCCGAGATGAATGTTGCCAGCTGTTGTAACCCTTCTTTCCCCTTTTCTCTCTCTGTCCTGCTTCCTCTGGCCTCACGGTGGGGATGGAACCTCATTTTTAGAGGGATCTAGAAAGTTTAGTGTGGGTTGAGATGGGTTAGTCATCAAGAGTGAACCCAGGTTTTTGCCCTGGTTATATGATTGCACACCGTGAGTGTGCGGAGGTGATAATGGTTAGACTGACAATGTGAAAATCAGCCATGAATAGATGCATCAGATTAGAAAGCCCTGCTTCTGTTCCTGGTTCGTGTACTGTGATGGAAGGTGGAAAAATATAGCGTCAGTTTCTTATTCTGTATTCTGCGTTAAAGACCAGAGTCAAGGGAACAGTTAAAATCTTCATTTAAAGGACTGAAATCTTAGCTGGCCAGGATCTGAGGCTCCAACGACACTCCCTGGAGGTGGGCTGGGGTCATTAGTTTTAGTTTTTGAAGTGCTCACCCTTTTGATGTCGAGCATTCTCATAAGGCAGCCTGGCCTGAAGGATATTTAATTTTGATCCAGCAAATTTCCAGTTAGGAATAATTTGAACTAAGCATCTGTCAAAGGAGCAGCCGTTTAAATACATTGGTCTCGGTTAAAGAGGCAGAAAATGAAGCAGATTAGTCCGAGTACCTTTTGCTAGCGTGAATGTAGCCTGGTCGGGGCTGGTTTTAAGGCTGTGGAGCTGAGGGCAGAGAAGAAAATGCTCCCACTCCCATCTCATTAACGCCCAACACCTCTGGAGTTCACTCATGTGCCAGCCCGCCTCCCTTACCCAAGCCGTACCGCACATCCCGGTGCATGCCGCTGCAACTGAAGAGGGATTGTTTCAGGAGTCTTGATGCCTTGATATTTTATTTACAAATCTTCAAGGAGAGAAGAGGCAGGACAGGGCCCTCCTCGGCTGCTCTGACGCCTACAGTGGCTTGGGAACACCATGTTCCCCGGTGTCCCTACATCAAAGATCTCCTTGTGTTCCTACAGGGTGAACAGAGGGAACTTTTATCAGGGTACACAATCTGAGGCAATGTTTTATCACTAGTAGAGTGTTGAAAGAGCATGCATTAGGGTGTCTGACAGCAGCTGTCGGGCTTTATTGGAACCGACTGGGCTGGTCTGTTAGAAATCATCTTGGCTTGTCTTTTTGTCCAACAACAGTAAAAGGGGCTTGTGTGGGAGCTCAAATCACCATGTACGCCCATCAGCTATTCACTCTATGAGAGACAGGAAGTGTCACGGCTGTGACACCGATCACACCGTAGATGCGAGCTCAGATTGTCCTGTCACCTGTTATTTTTGCATATTCTCAACACAGGGAACAGTTTTTATGACTTTAATATTTTTTCTTGTCAGATGACTAGTCCTATATATTGATTTCAGGTGTCAAGGTAACGGAAGTGGACCAGAACAGAGCTAGAATTGGAAGTTTTATTTAAAGTATATTTTTTTAGTTTGTGAAATATTAGATGTTCTGTATCTTGAATTCAGAGCAGATTTCTGGAGGATTTTTAGCCATGCATTCTGATGAAATATGATTTTTATAGCAACAAAAGAATTGCAAATATTACTTTACATTTTAGTAGATGTTTTACCAGTGACCAAGTGTGGAAAGCTCTTAAAAGTGTCAAATAGATGTATAATTGTTCCCTGTCTGCTGCCTTTATGGCCGTTCATGGCGAATGCATTTTTGTTTCAGTCTGTACTCGTTTTTCCATTTGTGATTCGATGTAAATGTGCTAGAGGGTCATTTTTTTATGTTGTTCCACATCTCACTGTTTTTTCAGTGCCTAGCACAGGAGCACTTCGTCTTTTAAATACTTTGTCAAGTAAAAAACTGCAGCTGTTAAAACATGTCTTGAGACATCTGTGTTCTTTTAACGTGTTACGATGCATCTAGCTTTTTTTTTAGCACAAGGACACTTCAATCTGAATGGCCCCTTTGACGTCACAGCTTTTTGCACTTGCAGAATAGTCACTAGAGAAGGTCTTGGGACGTCACGTTTTTGTGGTGCGACCTGCCAGTTACAATTGCCAGGACAGAAATCTCCTTCAGCTCTAGAGTGATAAGTCACATGGCATTTATGGCTCAGGTGATTGGCTCAAAATATTTGTGCACAGAACTGAGTGTCCATTAGCAAAGATGGTTGGAAGCTAGAGGTCTGCATGGGCATTAAGTTGAAGCTCTAACAGGGCTCAAAGACCGGGTGACCCAACCCAACCCGATTGGTACCTTTAAATTCTAAGGCCGAACCAGATCTCTGTAGATGTATGTATTACTTTGATGTAAATGGGCATTTTTCAGCTCATAAATTGGACAAAAGGTGTCATCTCAGACAAATTATCAGCAGCAACCTATTCAAACCACTGATTTTAGCTTCTCAATTTGCATAGAAACGTATAGGGGATGGTGATGTTCTAACATATTTAAAACCAACAAGATAACACAAGTATCCATATAATCCTTATCCTTCCCTATCTCTCTGTGTCATTTTTTTCTCTCTCTCTGTCCACCTGTGGGTGGATAAAGACAGGTTGCGTGAGCTGAGAAGCCCAGACGCTATCTTCTGGGAAAAATAAACAGCACATTAGTTCCAGATCATCTTGAAAGAATATGAAACAGAGAAGAGCGTTGGAGGGGTTAGTGGAAGTCCACTCTAGGGGGGAGGCTGGGGATTATTAGGGTGCTGGGAATCGTATTAAACTCTGAGTTTTTTTTTCTCTCTCTCTCTTTCCATCCTAACTTCTCTGTTTTTGCCATGTGCTGTAAATTAACAGCACCTTTCAAACTCAAATGTCCACCACTTTCTCTCTTCATTTTAGTAAGGCAGTGAAATATGTTTAAGGGCTGGGTTCACAACCATTTTACGCTTCATATTGGTTCCTCTGTCTAAAATGTCCTGCTGGCGTGATTCTCCCAGAGGTTGTGAAAAGGTATCCAGTAAATCTTGCTATTCTTTTCTCCCCTTGTGAGATTTCATTGTTGCATGTAATACTAGAGAACTCACACACAATAGGATTCACATAATTAACCTTAAATATGCCATTCATTAGTATCAAAGGAAACTAGTCTTTAGTGTTAAAGTCTACAAATTACAACCACAGAAAGGTTTTCAAAGGTCTAAGTATTATGTTGATAATTCTCTTTTATCTCTAGAGTCAATAGTAACTTGATTAATCCATTTGCTTTTGTTCTGGCCAGTGCATGTTTCAAGATATATAACGTTTTGCTCCCTATGTAGTAATCTCCCTAAGTACTCCGATTAACCGATATGCTAATGCCAGCATGTTCTGTATCACTCTGTACCCAAGTGATGGGTAGTTAGTGCAGAATTTACATCGCAGGGATGAAGATTTAAGCACTGGAGGTAGGAACTGATTGTGCCACCTGAGAGCAGGACTGAATTAGAGAGAGAAGGAGTTACTGAATGAGTGAAAGTGGGAGAGGAAGAGCAGGAAGCCGGTGTGTTTGATGTTGGGTGAGTCCTGTTGCTATTACAGGCTTTGAAGTAAGATTGGGTGTTAAATAAGCAGGAAATGGACAGCAGTTAGTTTCTCTAAAGTTCTTCCATTCCCTGTGCCCATCGAGTGGGGCTGACTCGAGTCGGCGGCTGCATCCGGGCAGAATCTTCTCCGGTGTGGGGCTGCTCTGGAATGGGCTGTCAGGCTTCATTAGCTAAACTTGTCTCCCTTTGGCACAGTGCAACTTGGCCAGTGATTTAAAACCAATCTCCAAGACCTGGCCTCTCTCTTATGAACTTCCATGCCATTACCACACACTCTTCCTTAATGTTTCACCTTGAAAAACTATTCTGGATTGAGATTAATTGAACTCTGAGTCTGGGCTCTACCTCAGCAAAATGTACTTTTCAAAATTATTTGATTAAATGTTTTTTTTGTTTTGTTTTTTTTTTTTGTTAGTGAGAGTTATGAAATCTAATGTAATGTCATATTGTTGCCATATATATATATATATATATATATATATATATATATATATATTTTATTATTTTATTTTTTTCTCCCCTTTTCTCCCCAATTTGGAATGTCCTATTCCCAATGCGCTCTAAGTCCTCATGGTGGAGTAGTGACCCGCCTCAATCCGAGTGGTGGAGGCCGAATCTCAGTTGCCTCCACGTCATTTGGCTTGTTGAGCGTGTTACCGCGGAGACCTAGCGTGTGTAGAGGCTTCATGCTATTCTCCGCATCATCCACGCACAACTCATCACGCGCCCCACCGAGAGCGAGAACCACATTATAGCGACCTCGAGGAGGTTTACCCAACATGACTCTACCCACCCTAGCAACCGGGCCAATTGGTTGCTTAGGAAGCCTGACTGGAGTCACTCTATACTTTGTACTTAAAAGCGACCTGCTGATGGTGCCGTGGCATAGCAGTTAATTCACATGATCCAACACATTAAGCCATGGTGTTCATGTGTGTGACATGAGTTTGAATCAAGCTTGCGACAATTCCTAATCTACTCATCCCAACTCTTTGTGTCCTCTCTCTACTATTTTATCAATAAAAAAGACAGCTGTCAGAATTAACACGTAACGCATGCGATTAATTAAAACGCGTTAATTTTCTTAATCGCGGTTAACGCATTTACCGTTAATATAGCATAAACCAGCATAAACACTTGTTGGAAGGGAGGATCCTTTGCAATGTGTCTGCCCAGAATCATTACACTGACACACACTTCACAACACACACACAACAGCGCTTCCGTGTCAGTGATAAAATGATTGAGAAATGCTATTTGATGTATAAAACAAGCCCAGATGGGACTTGTGATAGAAATCAAGTATTTTTAAGCCTATGTAAGGGGCATTTTAATCACCACATAAGCATGTAAAGTCTTAACTATCACCAAAATGCAGAATGAGACGTTTTTGTCTGCAAGCGCTTTTCATGTGGAGTTCAAAGCGGGCGATAATGCCCTGACGCGAATCATGAATGCTGCTTCATGATTGCTGTAGCGAAGTGGATTGCCACAGCCTACCGGCAAATACAATTTTGTGGAGGATGAGTTTAAGAGATTTAATGCCCACTGCAATGAATATGCAACCAATGTGGGGACTAGTTCTTTCAATTAGTCAAATTCCCACTTTGGGAAAAGTTTAATGTTGCTTGAATTGGTGCAATTTTGGGGCATTTCTGTCTTTATACTGTGGAAGGCTTTGTAAAATGTTAATAAAGCATTATATTGTTACATATTGTTTTGTTTTCTTTCCTAAGATGGAAATAAACGCATTTTGACAGGAATAGAAGTAAATATAGTGTACAATTTCAGCACTTTCAAAATCTGCGATTATTTGCGATTAACTACAAACAATTATGCGATTAATCACTTTTAAAATTGTAATCGACTGACAGCACTAATAAAAAAGATGCAAATAAGAAAAAACAAACATACTATATTTAAACAATATTGTTGGCAGTACTTTGTTATAGTGCATGAAGTTACTCTATGCAATAATAGCTCATTATAACATAGTAAGTCAAAACAGATTTATAATGTATTCAATTCTATAGCTAAGAATTGATTTAAAAAATAGTTCACCCATTTTTTATTTACTCACCCTTACATTATATCGTTCTAAACCCATAGGCTATGTTATTTTTTTCTGTGGAACACAAAAGAAGAAAAAAAAAGTTTTCATTAAGTTCTTTTCCATACAATGAAAGTTCATAGTGACCAGGTCTATCAAGATCCAAAAAGGACAAAAAATACAATAAAAGCAACATTGAAGTAGTCCATATGACTCATGCACTGTAATCCAAGTCATCTGAAGCCATATAATGGCTTTGTGTGAGGAACAGAGACATTTAAGTCACTACACACTGAAAAAATATCCCCCTCTGCTGCAATGGTGAACCAATTATGTTTGGTGTATGATATCAGGCCTAGCACGATGTGAATTACAATTAATTAAATTTCAGGGCTTCGGCAGAGAGTAAGACTAGCATTGAATATTTACTTGAATTTCAGTCTGTTCAATAAAATTCCATGTTCTATGGCAAAAATAACATCATATGGGTTTGGGATGACATGAGAGTGAGTAAACAAAAATGACAGAATTTTCATTTTTGGGTGAAGAGCAGGTTGAAGTTGCACTGTACTCCATTTAGCTGAAGTACTACCCACCTCTGTTTGTCTGTGCCTTGTTAAAACAGGACAGAATAACTGTGCTCAGGTCTCTTATGTTGTATGAGCTGTGGTTTGACTCTCTCTCTGAAGTTGTCTCAGAGGGCAAAGAGGCCAGGAGCGTTTCACTGCCTCATTTGAGTGCCAGGGAGGTGGGAGAAAGAGGGGTGAAAGGCCAGGTGTCTGCCATAGAATTTAATTAGATAGAAGAAAAGTGTCGTCCTCAATATTGTTGCTTTGGGCACTCTTTAATTGCCCCCCTCCCCCTCTTTCTTTCAGTCTTCTGCCTTCAGCCTCTCAATGATTCATTTCCAATAATTCTGAAGGACTTTCAAGATGATCACTAATGCCTTCGACTTCTTGTGCACTCTTAAGCATGCACATATTAACTCTGCCACCTAGTCACCAAACCTGTTAGTCTCTCATTTGCACACAGACATTGTAGTTGTGGGGTGAACATTGGTTTGATATGAACTCTTAAGTGATCTAAGCACCACCAGGAGAAGATTCAACTTGATCCCTGATTGCTTTTTTAAATGACGTCCCTCCTGTCTTACACAAGCACTTCAATGTGTGTTCATGGGGCTCGGAAAGTGCTTGCTCCATGTGGCAGTACATGTTGCTTTAACCCTACACAGTGGGAGATAAAGTGTCGATTCTCTGCCCCCTCCGGTGGCTCTGCAGCTCCACACTCATGGCTCGTGCACAGGGAACATGTGTAATAAACAGGAAGTGGCCTAAGGCTCGTCCGCCGTGTCTTAGGAGCTCAGTCATATCAATATGTATTCAAAAGAGCTCCCTCTCCAGGGACCAGCCCAATGCCATACAGGCTCACATACAAAGAGGGGTATTTCACTGAGGATTTTTGCCTACTGCACCAGGCAACATGGTGCTTATGGTAGATATCTTTCATATGTTCTTATCCAAGCTGTTACCTGAAAAAGTTTCTGTTAAAAATTAGTAAGAAATCTGGCTAAAATTAATAGTCATAGCACCTGACATATTTCTGTGATGTGTTGGGTTGATGCTAGCCTCCCAGAAGAAATGTTTTATTGCTACGAGGTTGCTCTTTCAGAACTTTTTAAGACATAATGGAGTTCTCAGCTATGATTTTTTAAATTATAAGCTTTGGCCACATCCACACTAATCCGTTTTTGTTTGAAACTCGGTTTTCAGCTTCCTAATGTTATCGTCTTCCAGAGTATGCGGTAATAGAGAGCGTTTTTGAAACGCTCCGTTTTTAGTGACAGATAATGCTGTTCTAGTGTGGATGAGAGGCGAAAACATAGCAAAATGCATTTTTCAAACGAAAATATAGTGTGGACGTGGAAAAAATATGTAAGCACAGTGTTGTTTACAACAGAGCAGCATAGATATTCATACATAGATGCCTCATTCAGCTGGTTTGGATACATCAGCTGCGGTGCCATCTTGGAACGTTCAACAAGGAGAGCTGTTTGAATCGGTTTGAATGCAAGTGAATGGAGGAGATGCCTCAGACTGAGCTCCTTGCTTAGACCACGGAGGTCGTTCCCCAGTCGCTGCCCGTGCTCACGACCACGGTCATTCCCCAGTCGCTGCCCGTGATCACGACCACGGAGGTCGTTCCCCAGTCGCTGCCTTTGTTCACGATCATGGAGGTCGTTCCCCAGTCGCTACCAGTGCTCACGACCACGGAGGTTGTTCCCCAGTCGGTGCCTGTGCTCACGACCATGGAGGTTGTTCCCTAGTCGCTGCCAGTGCTCATGACCACAGAGGTCGTTCCCCAGTCGCTGCCAGTGCTCATGACCGTGGAGGTCGTTCTCCAGTCGCTGCCAGCTCTCGTCGAGCCTCCCACGGCACCGCCTTCCATGGCATCGCCCCTCGAGCCTCCCACGGCTCCGCCTTCCATGGCTTCGCCCCTCGAGCCTCCCACGGCTCTGCCACATAGATCCTATGTCTCCTGCCTCATCTCACCATTCACCACAGTTTCAGATAAATCATAATGAATTATTTATTGTCATTTAAGGGGGAGTTTTGGTTATTTTGTTAAATCCCAGTCTATGTGATGAGCAGTTTTGGGGAGTAACAGAATACATGTAACAGGATTACATATTTAAAATACAAAATATAAGTAACTGTATTCCACTACAGTTACAGTTTAAATTAGAATTAGAATACAGTTACATTCAAAAAGTATTTTGATTACTGAAGAGTTTATTTGCATTTTATTGACATTTGTTTCATTTAATATTTAGTCCTTTCAGATGGAAAACATTTATATGTATATGCGATCCAAAGTGCATTTGAACAGCGGTAAAACACTTTCTTATGATGTGTTACATTCATACGAGCAGACAGAGAAGTAAGTTTGAAGTAAGTTTGGAGCAGAAGAAATAGAAATAAACCTTGTGTAAATTGTCAGCTTTACACTAAGCTAAAATTTTATTTTACATGCACATGTTACCAGGCACAATCATATTTTTTTATCAAGAAAATTCACGTTGGATCATAATTTCTTTTTTTCTTGTAAGACCTTTGATATTAGGTCAAAAATCATAATCTTGATAATAATTTGTTTTATTGTTTTCCTGTAAAAATATCTAAAAATCCTTAAAACAAGATCAATTTGATTTATCTTGTTTTAGAAACAACACGGCATAAGATATTCAGGTTTTTCAGAGAATGTATTTTTAACATGTGTATTTTGTCTTACTGTACTGGCAGAGTTTTTATAGTCAAAACAAGTGAAAAAATCTTCCAGTGCTGAAGTAGTAATCCAAAGTATTTAGAATACATTACTGACCTTGAGAAATCTAATGGAATATGTTACAAATTACATTTTACAGCATGTATTCTGTAATCTGTAGTGGAATACATCTCAAAAGTAACCCTCCCAAACCTGGCATTGAGCAATTAACATTTAAATTCTGGTTCCCTAAGGGTTACTCCAAATAAATTAAAGAAAAATTTCTGTTAAGAGGGATGCATACTATATTACTTTCCTGTAAAAAAAACACAACATATTTTTTAAAATCCAGACTTTGGCTTGATCAGCTCCATTTTGACTAGATAGCTGCACTGGAGAATATGTTGTCCAGATTAAATCCAGAATTAATACTGCCCTTCTCTCATTGAAACCTTAATCATGTGTAAAATGAGATTGATAGAAATTTGTCTAAAAGTTCAGGGAGAAGGGATTTCTATGCTGACACACGATTTAATGGACAGGATTTTAATTTAGCCGCCTCTCCAAACACCAGAAGCTTCGAAAGATCTCACAAAGCCTCTTTCCAGTGGCCATCTCTCTGCATGATATGCATGTCTCCTCCCCTTCCCACTCTCATCCTCTCCTTCTATCTCCTCTGAATGACTGATGAACAGATGAAAGGCAGAGTGTCTGCTGGGTGAGATCTGTTTTAGTCATAAGGGCATGAAGGAGCAGCAGATCACTGTGCCAATAGTTCCTCACTAAAACACAAGGCCTATGCACAACTAAGAAGGCAACTCTGAGGCTGGGTGTAAGAAATTTTTCTTGGATTAGCACAGTATACAATCTTTTTTTTTTTTTGTCTACTAAAAATGTCTAACTGTATATGTACATAAATCAAAAGAAATGTATGTAATTTTTTTCAAGCCATGAAAACTCCCACCAGTGTCATTCCACTAGATCTCAAATTCTGTATTAGGTTTAATAGAATGATAATGTTTTTGGAATAAAATGCCCTACACCTTTGTCTGGCTAATGCTAATTTCATAGCTAACATTTTAGGTATCCTAAATACAAATACAATTTTTATACTTTTTAGTGAAAGCACAACAGCACCACAAACTTTCAAACAGTCATGTCATTTTAAATATTCATAAATGAAATGTTTTACTTACTGGTTTGCATCGGGTCCAAGTGTTTTTAACTGCCCAATCTTCAATAACAGTTCCTTTCCAAAGCTTGAAATGACTGTTCACAAGCAATCCACACTGATATAAGCCGAAAAAATATACAATCCACGCTGAAATACGATGAAGACACATCCACATGACGCACATACATAATCCAAAGCACGGTGTGAACTAGACGCGTCAAGGATGTGTTTGTGCTCAAAACAGCAAGAAGCAGCAGCTGAATGACAGAGAATTGCATCTCCTTTTTAGAGTTGTAACTTGACAACGCATCTTTTAAAAGTGGCACGAGATGCATGACAATGGTCAAAGTCATATGTGTAGAGCATGTTTATATACAAAAATAATTCAAAATAGTCCAGATGTGTCCCCTTTGGTGTTCAGGGATAGTTAGGCAACACTCGGTCTGTCTTGTTCTGTCTCAGTTTCCGAACTGAAGCACCAGTGGGCGGGGCCGAGGGTGCGATGATGTAAAGTAGGCGTTGATGTTTTTTTGCTGTAGAGGCGGTCATGAATGAGTGGGCCCCCTAGTGATGTAGTGTAGTCACGGAAGTAGAGAACGAGGCGTTTTTGCAACTTGGTTTCAATAAATGCCTTTATTGCATTGGGAATTAAGTTTTGAGCTCTGAAATTTACAGTATGACCTCTTATATGTCAAAAAATCAAGGACAATTTGATTCTTCAAGACATGACAAGTTATAGAAACACCCCATAATGAAAACATACTCAAGGCACCATTTAGGTGGTTTTCATACTGCCCCCCCCTCAGCGTTGGTCTGGTTTCAGACTCATCAACTTGTGTCATCACAAATGTGGACATGCCGGCAGGTCTTCTCCGCCTTCTCGGACCTGGGAGGGAGACAAGGGGAGGGAAAAACAACAACAAAAAAAAGAGAGGGAAAGGCAAACAGGAAGCGACAGCAGGAGAGAGAGAGAGAGAGAGGAGAGAAAGAAAAAAAACGTACTTGCCAGTTCTCTGATATGCCGTAGCCTGGTCCTTGGTCACTCATCCACCCTCTAGTGGATGACAGCCGCTCCTCCATGGATGGATCAGAGGCAGTCCTCCAGCCCCTGGCAGACGGAATGCCCTGCCGCGTTTTGGTGGATGGTAGGGGTCTCCTCCACCCCTGGCAGCAGTTCTCCCACTCCAGGCGGTCGGCAGTAAGCCCCTCCCCGCTTGCGGATGACGGTCTTATCTTTGACCCCGACGCGTTTTAGCGGCCGGTAGGGGTCTCCTCTGCCACTGCAGGTGGTCGGTAAGGAGCCCCTCCTCCCCTCACGGTCGGCAGTCGTTCCAAAAAAAAAGGAGAGGGAAAGGGCAAAGTGGAGCGACAATGAGAGAGAGAGAGGAGAGAAGGAAAATACCTGGTTCACCGGTGCCCAGATGCGCTGTCACCCGGCCCTCAGCCACTCCCCAACCTCTGGCGGATGACAGCTTGCTCCTCCCCCGCCTTTTCTTTTTTCTCTATTCTTTATTTTTATGGTGGGGGGGGGGGGGGGGGCGGCAGCGTGCCTCAGATACTCAGTGGCCGACAGTCAACGGGTGGATGGCTGTGGCTGCTCTTGTGTTGGCTGGTAGTGGCAAGGACTCCATGACAGCATATCCCTCCCCCTTCCCGGGCTTCGGCACCAATGTAACAGGGTAAAAGGGAAAGGAAGAGGCGAGAACCGGCTTGACAACATAAATAATCATTTAATGATTAACTTAAAACAAAAGACACACAACACAAACACACATGGCAGCTGCATGTGGCTCTCTCTCTCCCGAACTGCCACGTCTCACTCCATTTATCCATCTCCTCAGCTGATTACCCCGATTGGGGGCCGGGTGTACGTAGTCACGGCCCAGCCCAGTCCTCCTCCTCATCACATGCAATTAATCACATATATAAATATTTGTGGAAAAATCCCCTCAAATAATAACAATTTTATATATAATGATGAAATAATTATGAATGGTTATATATAATAATTACAAATAAATTATACATATTGTAAAAGAAGTATAATTCAGAAAATTAAAATGCATTACATCATTGTGACAAATGAGTAAAGCATTGAAAAGAGAATAAAAGTGGCTTTAGAAACCAATATATTGTTTTTTCCCCCATATTATTCAACATAAGCCAATCATTGGTCTACAGTTCACAGCAAACCATTTTGCAATTTAATTCATCAATCAGTCCGAGATTTATAAGGGTTTTTCTAAAGACGCATCAATGTACACCTGTGTCAGATGGACACTTTTGGAGCGTCTCACTTTGGTTGCGTCGCTCCATAAACATACTCTTTTTAGGTCACCGTGTCACATCTTGAGATTCCTGCATTCGGATTTGTGCTCCATCAAGCTGTTTGAATGCAAGAACGCGTCCGTCCTCATCTTGTGCTGTCTGCTGTTAGTGAGTGTAGTTTGTTCTTTGTATAAGCTGGATGTTGCCTCTACAGCTGGAGTTTCACTTACTGCCCCCTTGAGAAAACAGATGGTACATCAGGCTTGAATTGCTCTGATGGTTGGAATATTACTTATTACGCTCCAGGGACATGATTAATTGCGTTTATTTTTTTAACTTGTTGTTTTTATTCAATAAATTGCACTGAATTAACGTGTTAAATCGACAGCCCTAGTTTTTTTATGCACACCAGAGTCATCGACATTTGCGGCTCTGCGCATCACATGCCATACTCCAACATAAATGCATGTCCGGGAAAAGCGACTATATCTGATGTTCGCAAAAGAGGAGACAGCTCTCTTTTGAGGAGACAGCTGGTTGCGAGTAATGTAAGCATAAGCATAGTTCTAGCGGGAGACTTGCAGCTGTACATCATCACGCCATTATCTAGTTAGCTCCTAGCCAATCATCAGCCATTGCTTTAAAATCCTGCTTACAATCTACCACTTTGCTGTTTCAGTGTGCCAACACGGCAACCTCCACCACCCCACCTGCCACCAGACAAGTTCCGTCCTGCATGGGGGTAGGCTCCTTGCCCCCTGCCTCCTACCTCCGGCATGATCTGACGGTTCGAGTAGCAATCGCATCTGACTACCAGACGGGGCTTACGCCAAAAGAGAAAATATATTCTGCGATTAACTATCATTTCATCAAATAAATGTCACGTCATCTTTTGCCAAGTCTGCGAGTCTTTCTGATAAAAATGCATTTGCAGCCCTGCTTATGTTCCGCTGCCACTCAAAGTGCACGTGTGTGTTTGTGCAACTAATGATGTCATCATGCTTAAAACGCAAAAATGCAGACGTGAGTTATTTTACTTCCTGAACAAGTGCGGACCCAAGTACAGGTTGCTTTCTCACTCTTGCAAACTGAGCTGCAGTCCCATTGCAACTGAACTCAGACCATCTCCTACAGGTAGTCTCGGGTTTGGTAACATGTCTGCTCCCCGGTCCGCAAAACAGCTTTCATATTACCAATTTTTCATACAAACTGTGCTATGTTTCAGACTAAACTGCCAATTGGAAAGCCCCATTAGGGATCCTCAGATGCCACACTGGAGAAACCCTCTGAAGAACCTTGTGGCACCCATTAAGTTCTCTGAAAGACTTTTATTTCCTCTAAAAACTCTAAAAACTGTCAATGTGAACTTAAGGAACTTAAATATGTATTTCAAAAGCCTTGAAACCTTTCCCTTTTGATGGTGTTAATGAAGGAAATGATGGTCAGTTCTTGCAGGATCTAAAAGTAAAAGAAAGAGTGCCAAGAGTTTCTCCAGAGGTACTGCCCCAAATGGTGCCTTAAATATATTTGCTTGTGTCCTCATAAGGCTTCTTAACTAGATTTACCAGCAAGCCTTCCTTGATCCACTAGCTTCATCAGAAAGACCATGCTGGTTGTCCAGCATTATTTGCTATTTAACAATAAAACTATGCTGGTCCACCAACTAGACAAGCATAAACCAGCCAGCTTGGAAATTCATACTGGTCTAAGTTGGTCTTTTCAGCAGGGATATTCTAGTTTAGAGTTTCCTTTTTCAACCCATTTTCATTTAAGGGGAAGTTTAAGGCCAGTGTTTTGAAAAGCCTTCACAGGCTTCTCATCCCCGGCTCGTACAGTGAATCGAATGTATTTATTCCTGATAAGCCTGCTGTGTTGCACTGAGTCAAATAATACCAATGTGCAGTAACAGGATTAGAAAGCACAGTGGGTGAAATTAAGGCCATGCACACACATCATCAAATCACAACAACTCTCAAAAGTTGTATTCTTTAAACTTTCTGTCTGGCTATTTTAGTTGGTGTAGGCATGAACAGTATTAACACAACACTTCTATCCTCTCCATGTCTGCTGGGCTGCTATATATATATTTCAGTGTGTGTCTGATGGCATGTGTGTGCGTGTGCTTTCCTTTTAGGTTGAAGATTATTTTGGCAGCACAGCAGAGAGAGCGATGAATGTTGTTAACCATTGAATCATACTGCAGTTTAGTAGCTCGCCTCTGCATGGCATGCCGAGGTATGAAGCAAAAGCCTGCTGTTTTAAAGGTTCATTTCACATCTCCTCCTGAGCAAGATGGCTTAGAAGCCCAGCTGTTGATTGATTGTTGAGACCATTGATCTAATTTTGAAGCCTTTTGAATTTTCTCTCCCCTGTCCCTCTGCTTTGTAAGGAGTTGAATAAACCTAATTTCCCCACACCACATGCAGAGGCAGTTCAGCCTGAGTGGGAAAAGCCGAGGGGATAAATAAATAAAGAAATCCGCAGAACCAGGCCCTTCACAGCAGAGTGGGATTTTTATAGACTGGATCAATTAAATTTGTCTTATTTGGAACGGTGGGGCTCCATAACTCGATAAGAGGTAATGCGGTTGAAAATGCCTCTTGCTGGGCAGCCATTAAGCAGGAGAATGTTACTGTGTGACTATTAACATGCAAGGATTACACAAAAACAAGCCCGGTCTGAACCAATTAGAGTCACGAATGGCCTAAGAAAGATAAGAAGAGGGCATTTGCTCAGCGAGAGGCCCCAGACTGCTCTGGCCTGCTGAGGGGTCACAGAGAAAGATGGAGATCTAGAGATGCTGGGGATGGAGGGAGGAATGCTGCTGCCTCGGCTGCCAGAACGAGTGAGAGAGGGCAAGGGCTTGACTTTTACATCTCCTAACCTCTTTGGACTGGTGAAGAGGTCTAAGGAAAAATAGTGTAAGAACCTCAGTGTGGTGCTCCCTCTTATCCATATCTTACTCGAATAGAGAAACTTTTTCATTTCTTTGTTTTTCCTTTTGTTTTATTTGCCAGGTTATTACTTTGGGAGGCTGGATCGCAAAGAGTCGGTTAATGCTTTCTTTGGTTTAGTTTTTGAGATTAGAGACAATGCAGAAGAGTTTGGGATAGGAGGTTTATTTATTTACTTTTAAAAGGTAACATTTTGTAGGCCTTTGAATTCGGTTTGTTGAACACCTTTGAAAATATTGTCTTTTAGCGCTCATGAAAACATGTCTAGGTCAATTTTACCCCAAAACAAGAAGAACAAATTAGAAATTCTATTGTGCATAAAGTGGGTTCCCCTCCCCCAAAATTCTCCTGTAAACTATCCAGACATTTGACTTTTTTTTCAGAATTTCCAGTTCTTAATGGTAATTCTCATTACTGTAAATCAGTAATTTTACTCTATTGCAGTTAAAATGACTGTATATATATATATATATATATATATATATATATATATATATATATATATATATATATATATATATATATATATATATATATTCTTTTTTTTAAATCAGTATACATTAAATTCACTACAGCAGATACATTACTAGCATGATCTATAAATACTTTATAATTTAAGTAATTAAAGACTCCACTTAACGAAAATCTATTTTATTGTGGTTCCAAAGTGTATATTGATAGGGAACAAATATATACGTATATACTGAATAGTAATGGTGTAACATAATTGGATTTTTTTTTTTATTAAAAAAAGAAAAGGAAAAAAATTGACAGAGGATATCTCCCTTTTGATATTTTATAATATCCTAACTATATTACAGCAATTTGTTAATTTTTTTCTGCTTGTATAAAATTAACAGTGTACACTTTAGAGTTTTGAACATGCCTATTTTGTCAAAATGGGCCCACTTTGCACATCAATTGAAACAAATTCCTTCCTTTCCACTGATGTCAAACAATTTGTTGCAGTGTTACAGGGGTTTAGAAAGGTGCCATAATAGTTATTTCTGACATCTAATGTTTTAGGAGAAAATCATATTCAATAGGTCTTTTACCATTAGGTCTTTAAACATATTTACTGACATATAACTCTTCAAAATTGTAAAAAAACAACCGCTCTCTGTGTATTGACAAGTGCATGTGTACACAAAGAGGAAAGTATTAAATTTGTGACAAAGTTGCAGTACCCACTGATAGGGCTGTCAACAGGGCTGAGAAACTAAGATTGTATTTTTCACTGAAATATTACCAAAATTCGAATTATATTCAAATTTAAAGACATTATTTCAGGTGGGGGAAATAATTTTTAAGACATCTTATTTTTAAATCAACATTGTCTCCTATGTCCACAACAGGGTGCAACAAATCAATATAATATATAATATATTATATCAGCAACGTGTTGTATCGATTGTTTATTGCAAAGAACTTATCTGGCTGTTATTAGATAGATTTACCCAGTTCATATAGTCAAATATTAATTAAAAAAAGTAAAAGAGAAAATAAATGCTTCAATAGATGATTCTATGTTAACTTAATGTTGCACATTAGCCTATACCGGTGCCATAGTAGTACCACAGACTCAAGATTCATAATACCGGCAGTACCAAATTGTATTTCATTAAATACAGTTGTATGTACGTACCTAATGCTTATGCAGCAAAATGCTGATAACAGAGTAAGGCATAGTCAAGACACAGCCACCAAAGTCCTCCACCTCTGGAGGCCGTTCACCCCGAATGTGTCTGTCTTTTTCTATGTAAGCATGCGCTAGGTGGATGTCTTTAACCGTTGTGTCGTGTCTCGCTGTTTTTTCAGCGTTTCGTGCAGTAACTATGCATTTATTTTAGACTCAATTTAAACATAAATTCAACCTTTAAAATGTATCTTGAGACACCCGCGTTCTTTTTTATTCATTGCACTGTGTCTGTTTTAGCCTGAGAATGTAAGTCATCATCAGTGCTTGGCACACATCCAAAATTCGAATGCTAATTTTAGCATCCAAATGTGCATTTTATCTTAAAGCTGATGTAATTTCTGCAACACTAGTGCCACTGAACGGAATTGCAAAAATAAACAATGTTTTCAAAACCACTTTCTGAATACGCCCCTCGCGTGCAGTTGTTCCAACAGTCAGATAGTCCCGCCCCCAACTCACACCATTGGTTGAGTAACATTGTTGGGGTGTGTCTAATCGGGTCGCTCAAAACAAACACTGGAATTTTTATAGCGCCACAGAGTCACATTGTTTACAGTTTATGAGAAAATTAACCGATGAATGGCTTACTTAGAAGCTGGGATAGAAGAAAATATTTTAACCCTGAAAAAGTTACATACTTCAGCTTTAAATTCGAAGAATATTTGAATTTCGAATTTTAATTTGACAGCCTTACCCAGCGAATCAGGTGGGGAAGCTAGAGAACAGAATGGGCCTAGGGGATCAATTTGAGAAAATGTGAAATAGTTTTAGGTCAAATTTGATACAAAGATGTACAAAAAAACTATTTAAAGCTGTATAACATCCAGAAAGTCAGAAGGTGAAAGGTCACAACTAATTCTTTCCATACAAGTCAAAATTGGCCTAAGACAATAGAACGAACAATTTGTTTTAAATTATTTCTCTCAAACAATTATATACAAAATGTTCTCCCCGTGTTTGCGTGGGTTTCCTCCGGGTGCTCCGGTTTCTCCTACAGTCCAAAAAACATGCAGGTTAAGTCAATTGGAAACTCTAAATTGCCCGTAGAGAGTGAGACTGTGAATGTGTATGTCTATGTGTGTTAGCCCTGTGATGGACTGGCCACCTGACCAGGGTGTTTCCCTGCCTTCGGCCCGAGACAGCTACATAGGACAAGCGGCTATAGAAGATGGATGGAATTATATACATTATTGAGTTTGTTTTGATGGTCTTGACAAAGTCACAACGTTTGGTCGCAAAAATGACCCTAAGACAAAATGAGGGTTAAACAAAGTCCTTGCATGCTTTTTAGTGTTCAAATCATGAAAGAAAGGAAAAACTTTTTATACTTTATCACTCCCCTCCCTTATGCCCTCGATTTCTCCACCACCCTCTTCAATCTCAGTTGGCCCTATTTTATCATCCTTCTATTATGAGCGTGTGCGTTTAACTGTCTGTCTGAGTACATTAGCGAGTATAGGCTTGTCATTTAATAAGTATTAAAATGGGCAGAGACGCAAGGCTGCCTGAGGACATGTAACAGGGTCCCTCATACCACCAGCCCTTCCTCTGATGAAATTACCCACTCCTGTTTAATTGGTATTGCTCGCTTCTCTGCTTGATTGCTCATGCCCACATTGGCATGAAGTGGCAGGGCAGTGTTCCACTAAAGCTGTGACTTTAGCTGGTGCCACGCTTAGTTACTCACTGGGACTATTAACATAGACCCCCCCCAACACCACCGTCTCACTGCTCTGCTTTGCTCCGCTCGCCTTCCAGCCGATTACATAATCCACTAATACAAATTTGCCCTGACTAATTAGCATCATCAGCTTGTGGCGTAATTTGATCGGACGAGCCGTGCTTCTCTCTTTCTGTGCGGCGCTGTGCCGCGCTTGGTGTTTGGCCAAGGCATGGCATCAGCGTTTCCCCTGCCGGGTGGCTACCTCCACTCCATGGCAAATAAAGTAATACGGGTTTGTAACGACCCAAAAATATAAATTTTGGCCATGTTCTGACTGGAATACTAGCACACAGCAGATTATATACTGTATACTGCCTACTATTTTTTTTTAAAGGATATGCTAGCAATGTGCAAACATAAATGTTAGGTATTTTGCTAGATATTTTGATATTTGTTGCATAACTTCACCACATTGCATGTTTAATTCAGCGAGTTCTGTCCACTTATCTTTTAGTATACACTAATATTATTTAGGTTGAAAACTCTTTTTTCCATTTCCTAACGTCGTTGTTTTCCAAAAAAAAAAAAAAAAAAAAAAGCACAGAGAGCGTTTTAGAAAATCGAAATTTTCTGTGAAGTAAAATTCCATTCCAGTATAGATGAGAGATGTAAACATAGCAAAATCAATACATCTTCAACCGAAAATGTATTAGCATAGACGTGGTTTTTTCAAAAATATCTTGACTTTTGACAATATTACCAAATAATAGGCCAAACCTTGAAACAAATGATATAAAATCACAGTAGATATTATTTCTGGTTCATTCATCATTTGAAATGGTAGGACAAATAGAGTGCATAGCACAATATTCCATGCAATGTGCACTATTGTGTACTGAATGTTTAAATATAGTAGGTCATCCAGGTATTCTGTGTAGGCCATTTCAGGTGTGCTATACCAAGCATATACAGCATACACATCTACTAACACTCATGTCACTCCAAACATAACTTTTTCTTTTGTTGAACACAGAAGATATTTAGCAGATTATTTTAGCTGATTTTTCAATACAAAGAAAGTAAATGGTGACCAACTTTCAAAAAGTACCATAAAAGTATTTGTCTATACAATTTGTGTTCTATTTTCTAGAGTAAGGTTTCCTAAAGCCATATAATAGCTTTGTTAGTAACAGACTGGAAATTCCAGGTTCAGCTCAACATGAGGGTGAGTAGCTGATGACAGAATTTTTGGGTGAATTATCCCTTTAATAAATGACAATCAGTTGGAATATTGATTTGTTAACATTCAGAGCATTTGGACAGTGTGTAAAATAGCATGATTACCAGTTAATGAACGTCTGGGGAATGCTGCTGAGCATTTATTTTTATTATTATGTTAATTTACATCTTCATACCTCTGCTGCCCTTTCTCTGCCCCCTTCCTCCTCCACTCATAAAAAGACTGCAGTAGTTCCGTGAGTGCAAAAAGGGCTTTACCCTCAGTAGAATGAGATGGCCACTACCCCTGCTCAGACAGACTGGAGTGTGATGAGATCAGACGAGTATGTGTGCATGATGGTGGCTGGTTCAGTGAGCATGGCGTTTCTTATTGTTGTCACTCCCTCTTACATGGTCTGGCGGCTAATCAGGACAGTGACACTATATGAAATGGGGATGACAATTGGATTTACACACAAAGCGTGATGTAAGAATACCTAATGTGGTCATTAGCGAGGACATGAGTTCATGGGGAGAAAGTGGAGGAATTAAGTTTGAGTGCATCCAATTTAGCTTGATTGCACGCATTCATTTACATTTGATTATGCTGATACTGACAGCCTCCTAAATGTAAGCTGTGTGTTTTGCTGGTGCTGGATACTGAATTATATTCAAATAAATTACACAACTTTTAATTTGACAACTTTCCTGTTGTCTCTGTCTTCCTTTCTCACCCAGAGTAACATTTTACTGCCCACAAGCTGCTCTTTCATAGATGTGTATTGGAGGAATTTGATGAGGAATATTTTTTGATGAGTTCATATTTGAATCTCTGATTTTTGATTGCAAACTTTGTATCTTGGCAAATCTGAGCACAGTTTGACAGATTTTTGAGATCTGTTTTGAAAGTTGAAGACACTTGAGACAAGGTCCATCAGTCTGTCAGTTCGTTCTGTCTGTCTGTCTTTCTTTCTTTCTTTCTTTCTTTCTTTCTTTCTTTTTTATCTCTCTCTCTCTTTCTTTCTTTCTTGTTTTTCAGCATGTGTTATTTTATTTCAACATGTTTCTTTCTTTCTCTCTCTTTCTTTTTCCTTTCCTTTCTTTTTTCTCTCTCCTGTCTTTCTTTCTTTCTTTCTTTCTTATCTCTCTTTCTGTCTTTATTTCTTTCTTGTTATGTTTTTCAGCATTTTTTTTTATTTCAGCATGTTTCTTTCTTTCTTTCTTTCTTGTTATGTTTTTCAGCATGTGTTATTTTATATTAGGATGTTTCTTTCTCTCTCTTTCTTTTTCCTTTCCTTTCTTTTTTCTCTCTCATGTCTTTCTATCTTTTTTCTTTCTTTCTTTCTTTCTTTCTTTCTTTCTTATGTTTTTCAGCATGTGTCTTTTTATTTCAGCATGTTTCTTTCTTTCTTTCTCTTTCTTTTTGCTTTCCTTTCTTTTTTCTCTCTCATGTATTTCTCTCTCTCCTTTCTTTCTTTCTTTCTTTCCTTTTTCTCTATCCTTTCTTTCTTTCTCTCTCTTTCTTTTTCCTTTCCTTTATTTTTTCTCTCTCATGTCTTTCTTTCTTTCTTTCTCTCTCTCTCTCTCTCTCTCTCCTTTCTTTCTTTCTTTCTTTCTTTCTTTCTTTCTTTCTTTCTGTTATGATATTTCAGTGTGTGTGTGTGTGTGTGTGTGTGTATGTGCACTGTGCTGGTGGTGTGTACACACACTGCCCTCTCAGCTGCAACAATTCTGGATTTGTGTTGGGACAGCGAGCCGCTGTCTGGGAGAGCGAAAGTGAAATTAGAGAAGGAGAGATGTGAAATATTGATGGTCTCTTTCTGTGTCCATCACGAGTCCATTCATTATTCATTCCACCTTGAAGGTAGAATTGCCGCCCTCTCATGCAGGGTCCTGCCCACTTGTGTTTGCTCTTTCTTGGCTGGTGGAGATTCTGTGTAGCTTTGCTGACATTTGGCTCTGCTATGGCTTTGGCTTTCTTTTTCTATTTAAGTTTTATTTTTTCATCCCCAACAAGAGTCAATGGGCACCCGAGGTGTGTGTGTTGTATTTCTATGTGGATGTGTGTATATGGACCATGAAAACAGAACAAACATAGTATTAATATTTTGACCATGTCTCCTCCTGTCACATCATTCCTCTTCCATGTTTTATTGTTTTATTTTTTTCTACATGGCCAAGGTTGTGGACACCCTCGATTTTAGTTACAGCGATTACTAACAGGTGCATTAAAAATCAGGCAAACAGCCATATAATTTCCTTATACAAACAATGTACATGAAATTTTTTTTTTTACTGAGCCTGGTGTGGAAGATCTTGACTGGTCTGCACAAAGCCCAGACCTGAACCCTGTTGAACACCTTTGGGATGAATTATAAATCAGACTATGAGCCATCACCCAACATCTGTGCCTGACCTCACTGATGCTATTGAGTTTGAATGGGGGCAAATCCCTACAGCCATTTTCCAACATCTACTGGAAAGCTAAACCAGAAGAGTGTAAGCTGTTATACATGTAAGTACAAAGTGAGTCCCACTCCTTATTAAATTCTATTTGAAATTAAATGTTTGGAAATTAAAGGTTCATCAAGCACATAATGGAGCAGTGTTCGTCTGTCCATGTACTTTGGGTCATGTAGTGTAATTAGCATTTGTGGCATAATATTGATTTCCACAGATATTTATTTTGACTTGTCCCTCCTTTTCTTAAAAAAAACAAAAAAAAAAAAAAAAAAAGCATATATATGAAACTCACGGTTTCAAAAGTATATCCACAAGACAAACTATATGTGTGTTAATATTATTTTAGTGTGATAAAATCTTTTTTTGTCTTACAACTTTGTTGCCATGACGATGTAATGTCAACAAAACCTAAAACCAAAAAAATGACTGTAAAAATGACAATTTAACAAATGTACAGCTCAAATAATACACGAGTTTAAACAGAAGAATTCATGTAAGTGATTCTGTAAGCTTCAAATATCTGCCTTTAAACCCTCAAAAAAATGAGGGATGAGTGAAATTATTTTTTGTTGTAATCAACATTATGCCACAAATGCTGCCAGTTGAGCTTAACTTGTATTAACCCGGAATATTCCTTTAAGAATTGATGCTACACTGTAAAAAATCTTCTACCAAATAACCTAAAACATGTGATTCATGTAGTTTCTTCTAAACTCAAATCAAGTAAAAACTATTTTATTATGAATGAATCAACCTAACTACATAAGGATACCCCAACAAGAATACATTTTGGTACTGGATTCGGATTCGGGTCAACAACCAATGCAAGTGTTGGAAAACATGCACTACCTGCCAGTCTCCAACAAAAGCATTTATTTTTGTCTGAAATGTACTCTTCTGAATGTGTCATTGTGTTGCTGCATGATTAAAGCCATGTGAATGTGTGTCAGGCAGAGTTTGGAAAGTCGTTTATTTCAACTCAGGTTTGATGTCCCACACAAGAACCCTCCAAAAGGAAGAGCTCATCACCTGAGCTTCAAAGACTCTGTATAATCCAGTCTAAAATCTGAGAGGTGCCCCGAGATATGCAGAACATCTCTCCAGGTTCTGGACGAGGTTCACCACAAGGTCTACAGTAGTTCAACGTCAGCACCCTTTGATGCCAAGCGATCCTAAAAATGTTGCCAGTCTATTTAGCCGCACTTTTATGTATAATGTGTATCTGGACCGTTAGATCCTTTCTGTAAAGAATTGAAAGAAAGGCAATCCTGCTAAAATAATCTTGAAGTCTGAGGGGTCTTGCTAAAGCATCAGTGGACTCAAAGGGCTCAGCTGCCATGAATTCAATAACACAGGAACAGAAAGCACCAGGTCAATCTCTGGATAAATCTTGAGAGGAAAGAAAGAGCCAACGTAAGCAAAGAAGATCCTATGAAATTCATATTTTCTGAGATGAATGGTAATTCAATCTGCAATAGTGATCGATAGATGAACTTTTAGATAACTGCTTTGGAATGATTTAAATGCATAGAGAGGGTGAGCCTGAGATGAGAAGGCTCCTCTGAAGTCCTTAAGTGTGAATCTATCAAACCTGCTTTAGAGTGTGTGAATTCTCATTTCTCTTTTGCTCTTAGAGAAAAAAAAAAAAAAAAAAAGCAGAGAAAGTGAATGGGAAAAATCTATGGAATTGCATTTGTGTATGACGTATCACTGCTGCATCTCGAAAACTTGCTGGGGAGGAAAATAACATGAAAAGGAGCCTCCAATATTCCATGTGCTTGCACCGAAAAAAGGCAGCTTGCTTGTCAAGTTTTAAGTGTATTCTCCCCAGTGTGTTAAGTGTTGTTCTGGTAAACTAAAGTGAAGGGAACCGTTCAGAGAGATGAAAGGACCCACAGCGGTATCAAAGGGTTTGCTTCAGACTCAATCTAGTCAAGCTGATTTCTGGAATTTTCTATAATGCGACACATGAAACAGAGGAGCAGGTGATGGACGAGTCTTTCAAATCCCACCCCCCATGTCTTTGCGGGTCAGTGGGCTGCTCTATAGGGAGGAAGCCATTTTGTGCGATGGCAGATAATGAAATGGTTGCGTGGATAGTGTGTGTGGATTATTGTTAATGTATGTAGGTCGAGACATGCGCGCTTTCAGAATTCTTACACCTGCAGTTCAAAATGCATATTTAGTGGCTGTTTATATCTCAGTGAATGAATGAATGGGACTCTGGCAGCTATGATAAAAAAAATTTAATCTTCGTCACTAACTGCTATCCCTTTTTAGCCACGGATGGTTCCTTTTCTCTCTTGGTCTATCTCTGCCCTCCAGCATTAAGATGCATCTATGCTGTGCCTTTCTGACTTTTGAATCTGTGCTGCAGACGTCCAATTTTGATCACCTTAGAGGTGGAGATTCACAACAGACCTGCAAATATAAAAGTACATTCGTGCTCCATTCCAGTTTATTCCCATCTGCCTGGAGTGCTGGCAATATTGGAAAGCACAGCAATTTTGGGCAGAACGGTTTGAATCTGGCCCATCTGTAGCCCATTAAATTATATGAAATCACTGGTATTTTTCAAATACATGCCAGGTTGAAAACTGTTAATAAATCTTGGGATGAGCACCACAGAGTGAGGAGAGAGCAGTGGTTTACGTAAATATGAGTGTTTCGTAGAGTTGATTTCAGCCTGTCAGTGGAAATTGCTCTGGTGCAATAAGGATGAGGAAAAATGGGCAAAATTAGGGTTAAATTAGAGCGGGTAGAGGACTTTTTGCATGCACTTGCTGATTTTTAAGGTTTTTAGGTTTCACCTAGTCGTATGTAACTGCAGCAAACTAGGAAAGCGTAGCACGACTATCTGGTTTCCTGCGTCTCATATATGACCTCTTGTATGTGCAGGTCTCCATTTCTTCATTTTACAGCTCTGTCTTGTCCTCTGAATTTGTCATATCTTTCTTTAAAGCGATTAGTTTACACAAAAATTAAAATTCAGTCATCATTTACTCTCCCTTATATTGTTACGACCCTGTATGACTTTTACGTGAGGATGGTTTTGGTTTGGAACAACATGAGAGTGAATGAATAATGTCAGAATTTTCCTTTTGGGTGAACTTTCTTTAAGATGGGTGAATTGGTCAGTTTTATGTTAAAACATGTATACAAAATACACATAAAAGGTTTAAGAAATCTACATTGCCCAGGGTGATGTGACTGACTGTGCAGGTAACCTTCTTTATGAGTATTTCATATGTGTGCCAACCCAGGTCTCTGTCCTCCACCTGCAGAGGGCAATGTTGTCTTTAACATGACCCTCCTCAGCTCTCCATGCATGCACTTTGTCTTTGACGCCCCAATCCCAGGTTTACACCTTAGAGAACCATCTGACAATAAAAACAAAGCTACCTTTGTATTTCTGCACTGCTTTAGTTGTGTTTTCAGCCTCTACTGTACCAGTCTTCACTCTCTGACTACCTCAAAATTTTAAATTCTGTGGTTTTCCAGTAATGGTTTTCATTTATACAACAGCTGAAATAACTGTCCTCTTATTTCATTGGACAAGTGGCATTCCAAGAATTCTAAAATGTAGTTTGTTTGCACTGGGAAGCATCACTGTTTGTATCACTCCACTTTTCGCTATTTGCTGTATTCCTGAAAGGGTGTCAACACTTTATCGTGCTTTGGCTTCTTTTGAAATTAACAAAATAACTGGACAGATTGTGTGTAAATTGTAAGGTAGCAGCATCTTATATTAACTTCGTTTATTAAGTTATTAAAGGGATAACTTAAAAGAGAATTTATTTTTTTTGTTGTTGTTTTTTTTGCATCACTCAAGCTTCTGAAGGTTTACAATAGGTATTGGTGAGAAGCAACCTGAAATGTAAGTCATTTTTCAATAAAAATCTTGACCTTCAGAAGACTTGGGATTTTATTCACAAGTCACAAGGACTACTTTTATGATACATCTGGGTGCTTTTTAAGCTTTTAAATGAGTTACTATCAGCTGCCATTGTATTAAAAAGATGGACCAGGACATTCACTAAAATCGCTCCTTTTGTGTTCTGCGTAAGAAAGACAGTTGTGCAGGTTTGGAACACATGTAAGTAAATTAAGTAAATTAAGACAGAATTTTCATTTTTGGGTGATCTGTTTAACTTGTTTCTACTGTTTCATAAAAGCAATATCACACTCACAGTCAAAGTACTGTCACAGCTGTGCTGATGTTATTATTTGAAAAAAATTTGGATTCCTGGCCATTGTAAGTAATCATACTGTGCTCTCAAATGAAACAGCATTATCATCATTAATGGCAATTTGAACCCATCAAACTAATTTCCAGAATCTTTCTATTCTCTAACAAGGCTGATATAAGTAAGAGATAATCCATGGCTAGGTGTGCTTTTAACTATTTAAATGCACGACGTGGAGGCGAAGAACCCCCCTCTGCGAAATGTATTTATAATCGTTTAACGCACACCTAGCCATGGATTATCCCACTTATACCATGATCACTTGCCAGAATTGATTAGTTACAGCTGTAATATATTTTCTTGCAAATTTTGACTGGAAGAATACAAATAATGGTTAATTTTATCTAAGGGCCGATCTGAAGCTCCACCTGTTCTAAATCAGACGCAGAGAAAAAGTAGTGCGACACACACTTGTTCAAAACTAGTGGCTATAGGTGGCACTTCAGCACAGAAACATAATATACACTATCACATTACAGTTTAAATCGTCTTGCATTGCCCTGCTGGACAGCGAAAGATGCATTTAATAGGTCCTGAATTTCTTCTCTCAACCTCTGTGCAAAACAAGCTGAATTCTGTTATATTAACTATACTGATGAAAGTGGTTAAGAAGTGTTTTCAGTTGCTATAGCTCAAAGTTGCTTGCTCTAATGTTATGTTGCTATGGTTACAAACAGCGATTTAATATCGAACGGTGATTAAAACTGACTGGAACTACCTGTGCATTCAACGGTTTGAACCGCACGCGTTCCAGCCAATCAGAATCAAGTATTAGAACAGACCATGGTATAAGTGAACATATCTATTGTGCTTCTTAATGTAGTGCTATTCTCAGTGCCCATGTGTTAGAGTGTGTGATGAGACAGCTGCTGTGGTTGTGGTTGTCTGTAGTTTAAGTGTGTGTGGAAGCGAGATGGTTAACACCCTGCCGCAACACAACCTCATGCTCTGCTCCTCTCGCTCTCTCTTTCACTCGCCTGCTCAACTATGAAGACACTTCATCTTCTTTGACAGTCTGACCACTGCTGCCTATTCTGATGCATTCAACATGCCTTCATTGCATCATAAATAAATCAGAGAAATGCATTTTTTTCTTTTTCTTTTTTCTCTGTATTTCTTTTCTCCACTTCATTTAACGGGGTAGAATGAGGCAGAGAAGGAAATGGCGTACCAACAGGGTTCCTGTATGCTCCTCCTCTTCTGCCACTTCCACTTCGGCCACATTTACATTTAACTATTTTTATTCTTAAAAGGGGTAGTTCACCCAAAAATGAAAATTCTGTCATCATTCCAAACCTGTATGACTTTCTCTCTTCTGTGGAACACAAAAATAGATTTGCAGAATGTTAGACTCAGTCATTTACTTTCAGTGCATCTTTTATCCATACAATGGAAGTGAATAGTAACTAAGACTCTACGTTCATAAAATTCAGCCTAAAATCTCCATTTGTACTACACTTAAGAAAAGTCATGCAGGTTTGGAACTAAATGAGGTTGAGGAAATGACAGAATTTTCATTTTTGTTAGAACTATCCCATATAGAAGCTTCTTGTTATGACATTATCTGGTGAGATTTTTATTTAATATCATGTATGTGAGGGATTTTCTTAATTAATGTTTGTTGGGAAAAGAAAAATAGCTCTAAATACATGAAAAGAAACCAAGCACTGCAATTTATTACTGCTCTTTTTTTTGCGGTGTGACACACATCGTAACTGAAGCTGAGACAGAGCCTCAGATGCATTCATGGTACAACATTGCACATTACACAGAGCGGGAGGGGCCGTCAGTGATGGGGGGTGCAGCTAGATGGGTTGGTAAGACACTCCGTCTTTTGCCTTCCTCCTTCTCCTCTCCCTTCCTGTAATCTCCACTTCTCCACGGGTAGTCTTATACCTTGTGTTCGTCCACCGCCAATCAATTACCTGGCAACCCTGCCCTTCTCTCCGGTGCGAGCATGCTGCAGTTGCATGATGGGATTTTTGTATATTGAATTCCATCTCCCGGAGAGATAAAGGGTGTATGAACAGGGCTCTACCACTACATTAGAGATGTGTTTCTTGCAAACCACCCCTCACCTCTTCCTCTGACACTGATTGTTGGGAAAAGAGACATTAGAGGTGGCAGTTAAAGAAGATGGATGCAGAATGCCGACCAATTTCATTAACAATTTTGTTTTGTTCCATTCTCAGCTAATGGTTAAATTTGCTTCAAATCAGCTAGCCGTTAATAAATTAGAGTGTGTTACATCACCCAGGGTTGTTGTGATTGTGGATTGTGTTTTTGTGTGGTGTTCCACAGGGCTTGGTCCTTGGCCCGCTGTCATTCTCTCTCCAGCACTGATTGAGATTCTTTAACGCAACCGCAGCTGGGCTGAAATGACAGTTAGTGGATGAGAGGGGCCCAATGAAAGATCTGCATTTATTCAGGTTGAGCTCCTCACTCTCAGCCCTATTTGTAACCTGTCCAGAGCAGAGTCCCTTGCTCCCCCTCACCACATCCAGCTCCTACCATCAGTCTCTGTCTGAGCATGGCGGGGATGCAGCCTGCTCTCTTGCAGCATACCCACACAACTCATTGGCTGTGGCAGGAGAGGATCTTAGTGATGGACCGATGTTCATATATCAAGCGTGGGTTGCGGGTGACAGTCTGGTCCCCGAACGGCTGAAATAATGAGTCTAGCAAAAAAGTAACAAAGCTGAAAAATGGGATGGGTTACTTCGACCTGCCATCACTTATCTGAAATTTTATCAGCCCCTGTAAGGAGCCGTGGAGCTTGATTGTGGGTTTGTGTGTGGCCTGATTGGTTCAGGATTGAGATTCCTTGAAAAATGCTTTTCTAAAAGTTGATATGATTTCTATCTGTTTTGCTGTCAGTCTTCATGCCATCGTCGTCTCCACTCTTGGGATGATTTGCGAGGTCCCCTCTTTGCCACCTATCAAACTCTTTGCCACCGATTGAAGCTATACACACCACAAGACGTTAATTAATGCAACACTAATTTGATCCAACTGGATGGATAGTTTTTTTTATCAAAGTTTCACTCATTGCGAATTAGGTCAGAGATTGTGTAAGGGGTCAAATACAGCCCACTAGTCACTAATACCCTGTTTGTGGAGAACATTAGGTGTACATTAGCTATTTATTCCTCTTACATGATCAGATGGAGCCATGCATAGCCCATACCTTTGAGTATGCATAGCCCATAACTTTCATGTTTAACATATGAAACAGAAAAAAATCAATTGCAAAATTTGAGTACCTTTATGTATCAGGCTAAAGTATTTATTAATGTGTGAATATAAACTGTAAGTTGTACAACATAATGTTGTGCTATTGTTCTTTGATCACTTTGTTGTAGGGCTGTAGGTTTCAGAAGCTCTCGATTCAATTTGATTCCTATTACAATACAATTTGATTTGATTCTGATTCATCTGGGTATATTTCAATTATAATTTCATATATATATATAAAAAAATCTCTCAGATAATGCTGTAAATTATACTTGGTACATTTATAAAAAATACAGCAGAGGTTCCTAAACAGAGTTCCTGCAATATATAGCATTGCAGCTTTTTAAATAAATACACACACATCTGAACTCAACTTGAGTGCCGCTCACACACCTGGAACAGATAAAGGCTCTTTCATGTTTGTGGGTCTCCGCTGAGGTCAATGTGAGCCGGTGCACCGAAAAAGTTTTACAAGCGAAAGCTAGAGAAGAAATGAAATGTAATCGTACACTGCCTGAGATTGCCAGGTGCCACAGAGAGAGAAGAGAGATTTTTATTTTTTTTTATTAGTCAGCCAACTTTGAGTTGTCCCTCTGGTTCAGTCAGCATGTCTTATGGGCCTTTGCTTCCTTCGGCATTCACTCAAAAGAAACAAAAATAAGACTTGTCAATGTTTTATGTCATTCCACTTATCAACAGTATATATGTAAAATCTACACATGTCAAGTTCTCTCCGGCTTCATCTTGTTTATCACATTAAAGAGATACAGCAGGCTCTTTTCCCCTCCCTGAATTAACCTCTATCCTCAGGGCTTTTGCTGCACACAATTTTTGACATGACACACGCAGTTGTAAACGGCGCTTCAGAGCTTGGATCAAACGCCCTCCCCAGACATAAATAAAATCAGAAAGGCTTGTTGGCGTGAAGCAACGCACAGACATTAGCAGACTACGAAACAATGCTGCGGATGTCACCACACGTCAAAGGATCTAACATCAGCCTGAACTACATGCATATTGGGATTGCAGATTGTTTGTTTCTTGTCTTCATGGGAGATCTGGTTAAGAAAGCCCCTCGGCTAAAGTTTGGTGATCAGTGGTATGATGATCTGATGACCGTACAACTAAATCAACACCTTATGATGCTTATCAATTCTTCAACAAATCTTTACCAGGCTTATGGCGATGCACATTGTTTTTGTTTTTTTTACCATTTTTCCCATATGGCCGCCATTATATAAGCATCTGTTGCTTAACTGTGGTTGAAATCTTCTATAAATGGAGAAAAAGGCTCTTCTATTGAACTAATTTGGACCAGTGCCTGTTTTAACCTTTTTTATAGGTGTAGTGTGTAATTTTGATTTTAAATTCAATGTTAAAATACCATCATTTAGTCAACCTCATTTCTTTCTTAACCTGGATGACTTTCTTCTTTCTTAATTGACTCAACTGATGGTGTGAGTTTGGGAATGCTATTTAATAAGTTGTTTAATAGGGAATTTACTTGTTTGGCTGAACAATGGAAGGCAGGGCAGAAGGGGTGATAAAGGTGATCAGGAAACCTGTTTTACCTTTAAAACGCTGACATTTTTATGCTGATGGACTGCAGAGTTTATGCTTGGAAGACTCTATCTGTGAGTGTGTCAGGGCTTCAGTGACTGTTGGCTGGATAGAGTTGCTGTTTGCAAAGCCTTCACTGTGACTGATCCCTAACACCCATGTCTCTGTAAAGTTTCCAGCGCTTGTGTAATTCCCTGTAAAATGGCCTGTAATTCACTGGCCTTTGGGGGCGCGGCGTCTCTGTGCGTGAAAATCAATAAGACGGTGGAGAAGTATTCAGTGTGACCTTTCTGTTGAGCCATGGTGAGGCAGCAGTTAGGCTAATTCTGTAATGGCAGTGGCGAGAAGGGAATTGGAGATATCTTACTCAGGATCTGAATCAGATCAATGTTTTACAGCAACATCGTTTAACCTCTCTCCTATACCCTACACTGCAACCCCCCTCCCCAAAGATCTGCTGCTCACCTGCTGGGAAGGAAGGACTTGGTTGGGTGGTTTGGGCTCACCTACTTACACACAATTTCAAATCTATGGATGACTTCATAGATATCTTATTTTGTTTGTGCAAAGAGGGGGAAAACTTTTTACTCTGCACTGGATTCTATCCTCCAAATTGAAGTCATGTAGAAAACATGCATTGAATCTTGCAAGATACTCCATGTACTGTATATACTGTATAAAATATATGTTTTTTTTTTCATGGGAATGCTTGAACTGTATCAGAACTGTTGAGTGCATCAGAAATCTACTAAATGCGTGAGACAGAAAGCACCAACAAAAGAGATGAGAGGCAAGCCAGTCTTAAATGGATATTTCACCCAAAAATGAAAATTCTGTTATCATTTACCTTCATGTTGTTACAAATATGTATGAGATTCTTTTTTTCATGGAACACAAAAGAAGATGTTAGGCTGAATGTAAGCTACAGACAGTCTTCGCCACCATTATCTTAGTCTTCGTTTTCCACTAGCGGGCCAGTGCGAGCCAGGGCTATCAACTGGCCAGCTGGGGCCAACAGCCTCGGACCTTAATCCGCAAGACCAAAATCGATCTGCGTTCCCAACATCGGGCCAATAACTCCACAGGGTACCCAAAAACCCACCCTTAACATGCCGCTTCGGTGCCAACGTCACACACCCTGCCCATTTCACAAGCAAGAGGGAAGCTCAAGATGAGGTATCTTGTTATCTAGTTATATAGAATATCAAGATTACATCGAATGTATACAGCAAGATAAGTTAGCCTTGACAACTCACCAACCGTAACTGACATGGTGTCCCGAGTGGTCTCTCCACTAACAGCAGGACGATGTCCCAGCACACCATCTATGAAAGTTCACTGAACCATGGAAAGCAATTTGTTTGGGCACCGCTTTGTCCATTGGGCATTTTAACAGATTTGTACTGTGCCCGCATTTTTCTTTTTTCTTTTTTCCCAAACCTGTATCATTGTGCACTTGATACACAACCTGGAAAGTTCGGCGAGACTCACCCCTTGACATTGAACCCGCCTCAATCTCTGGTTGGCCTTGTTTAGCCCAAGGGTAATCAGCGGGCCAAAGGCCATTGGCTGTTGGCCCAGAGAAAGCCCAGAGGAGGCAGGATGAAGCCGCGGAAGTGACAGTGGGAACACAACTGGCCCTGGCACGCACTAGCACGCCCTCATTTGGCCCGATATCGGAAACGCGGCTATTGACTTTCATTGTGTGGAAAAAGGATGCAATGAAAGTGAATGGTGACAGAGGATAACATTCTGTCATATGGGTTTGGAACAACATAAGGGAGCATAAATGATGATAGAATTTTCATTAGCTGTCCCTTTATCCAGTGTCAAATAGAGGAAAATTTCATTTTGTCCATCTGGACTGACATGAACAACAATCACTTGTTTCTGAATTATTTGATAGTCACGGAAATTAATTTTGTTCTGAAATGCACAGACGGTAATTGGAAGGAGAAATTGTGTGAAAGAATCTGCAATTGTTTTCCTTTTAACCGTCTCTACAGGTTTTAAGATAACCGCTCCACACTATACAGTAAATGAGAAACATATTCTATACAAAAACTGAGGAAGGGTTGCTCCTGCCAGGTTGTAATTAACTTTTCTCATCAACTCTAAAAAAAAAAAAAAAATATATTCAAGCATTCATTTACCATACTCTATATTAGGATATAGACTCGCCAATGGACAGGTTTCTGAATTTGGCCATGGATTTAACAAGTCTTTCTGAGTCTTTCGAACCTTGTTTTATGTAATGTCTCGATTTGTAGGACAAAATGCAATACTTTTCATTCTTTTCATTTTCCAAACAAGGAGCACTTAGTGGCAATAACAAATAGGGCTTATAAATACTGTGCTAGTTTTGTTATGCTGTGATGATTTCAGATGGTAATACCAGGGTACTTTTATATATACCATGGAAATAAATGCCATATTCACAAACCATGGTGTTTACATGGTACCTCATAGTAAACCATTGTATTATCTTATCATGTCAAAACAGAACTGTAAAACACAACACAACTGCAAAACAAAACACAAACAACATGTAAAACAAATTTGAACAAAACAAACAAAACAGTACTGTAAAACAAAACACAACTGCAAACAAAACACAACAAAACTGTAAAGCAAAACAGAACTGTAAAACAAAACAAAAACTGTAAAATGCAACACAACAGAACTGTCAAACAAAACAAACAAAACATAACTGTAAAAAAAAGTAAAACAACAATAACAACAACAACAACAACAACAACAGCAGCAAAAATAAAACTGTAAAAGGGAACTGTCAAACAAAACAAAAAGAGTAAAACAAAACAAAGTGTAAAACAACAAAACTGTAAAACAAATCTCAAATGCAATGTCTAAAAACAACATTACAATAATTAGGGAAAAAAGAGCTAACTGCTCTACTCTGATTGTCAGTCTATGTCTGTGATTTTCTGTTGTATGTCTCTGTGTGATTGTAAGGCAGTGATTTTCTAACAGGGCATTATAAATGTGTTGTTACAGTTTTTAGTGGCAGCAAGCAATGGGTGATGGTGTTTCTCTTTCTGTTTTGACTCACAGGTAGACAGGAAGTGAGCGAGTAGAGGACTGCACAATTCACACAGCCGACTTTCCCCCCTCCTACTTATAATGGTTGTATGATTGAATTTGAATAAGCAAATGGTACAATGATCGTGTACCCTGATGTTCCAGCACCCCTATTCAGCAAATGGACAAATACATTTGCACAGTTGGAGACACACAAGCACAAATGCACAGAGAAACACACTCCCAACATGCTCATTCAACACACCCTCTATCACACACACACACACACACACACACACACACACACACACACACACACACACACACTCATTCAGTCGTATTTCTGATTGTTTCTCTCTCTCTCTCTCTCTCTCTCTCTCTCTCTCTCTCTCTCTCTCTCTCTTTCTCTCTCGCTCTCTCTCCCCTACTATCTCTTTCCATTTTCTCCCTCATCAGGGATGTTCCTCCATTTCCTCAGTAGAATGCAAATTGGTAGAAATACTGATCAGAACTTATTACAAAATGGAGCCTTGCTCGCAGTAAAAAAAAGAGGGGTGCTTCAGTATGAGGAGAAGATGGGGGGTGTCGGGGGAGCCTGCAGGAGGGGAATGTTACTTGGTGGCGGAGATGGGAAAATTAGATTTATTTTTTCATGGGGTCTAGAGAGGGGGGATGGTGTGGGGTTCTGTAATGGTGCATTACTTTATTTTCTTATATATAATACATATACTCTACTGTATATATATATATATATATATATATATATATATATATATATATATATATATATATATATATATATAGGAAAGACTAGGAAAATAGTTTAAGCCATCCTTCTCCTTCGGCACCTCCTTGGGCACATATTATCTGCTCTGCCCCAAGGTTATCCCACATCTGGACATCTAATCATCCATGCTGAGTTTAGGATAGGGTGAAAAGGCGGTATCTTGTTGTGCCCCCTTCATCCTCACCTCTGCATACTGTCTGTCCTCTGTCATTATGCATTCGAGCCATCGTCCGCTCTCCCAGCTCACCCCACTGTGATGAATGAGTGTGACCTTGGCAAATAAGGAGGTTGGAATACAATAATTTTTTCGATTTTTTTGGAAAATGTAATGCTTTTATTTTGACCCTCCACCGGATTGACAGATGACCAAGTATTTTCTCTGCGCCTAATGTAGGCACGAATCTGAACGTTTTAAATCGATTCACGTGAAATGGAGGTGCACATATGTGCGCCATTATGGGTAATTGAGGCAGTTATGTCTCTTGTCCCTTTGACCTAAATGGATCATTTTTTTGCACCTTGTCAAGAATAATAAAAAAGGAGCATGTAGCGGAGTTCCGCTTCTCTGTTCTCTCTCTGTGCAGATTTATACAATTTAGTTTGCAATTAAGTTTGAGAGATTTTTGAGAAGAAATACTCACTCTAATGGGGCAGTGTTGCCTTTCAGCATGCACATAGAGACTGACGTGTCTGTGTGATTTTGCACTAATGAACATGTTGGCTACACATTTTGTAACAGGGATGAAATACTGAGAATAATTATGTGCTTCCTGTCTTATCATTGAAATAAAATGTAACATATTTAAAGTGATTTGGCTGTGTCAACCATTTAAAAACTAATTACACATTTTTATAAACAGACAACATCTTATTCATGTGTGTGGCAGGTTGGTAACACTTTACTAAAATGATATATACGTTAACGTTAGTTAACACAATAGTTAACATGGACTAACAATGAACAATAAAATGTATTAATCTTAAATTAACGTTAATTTTTGTTTATACTAATACATTTTAACATTTAAAGTAGTATATATTTTAACACTAGTTCATGCATTTTGAACTAACAATGATATAGATAACAGTATATTTATAAATTAACATTAAATGTTGGAAAACATTTTTTATTGTTAGTTCATGGTACCTATCTAATGGATTAAATAATGCATAAAATGTTAGTGTATACAACTTTATTGTAAAGTGATCCCGTAAATATTTTTGACCAAAATACACATAGTAATACATTACATGCAATTATTTACTGAAGGTTGTATAAAGTGTTGGGAAAAGAAAAAAGCATTTCACCCTGCTGTTTGTCTTCTTTGTGGTTTATTGAATGGCACAGTACCAGTGTTTGGTCAGTAGATGGCATGCCCTGATTAGCTTTCCTTGCTGCTCTGGCTGGCATATATGCTTGTTCACCCCTGGCTTGTGACAACACTCTTGGCAGGCCTTCCCAACCCTGAGCATCTTCTTCATCTCTCTCTCTCTCTCTCTCTCTCTCTCTCTCTCTCTCTCTCTCTCTTGATCCGGGGGCCCGGTCTGTGAGATGGCAGTTCTAACAAGCTGCCGGGGACAGCACAGCTCAAATGAAGCAAATCAAAGAGAAAAAGGGGGAGAGTGGGATAGGTAGTGCGGCGAGTGAACAGCCATTCGACTGCATATGAAATGAATTTGTATGGCCTGACATGATAAACCCAGGGATAACCTTGTATCAGCCTCCATGTTGATCCTCCGTTTCTGTTCTCAACACAACACAAAACAAGAATGACCAGAAAACAACAGTTGTGGCAGTTCAGCGTTTTCCTCTGTGACATTACGAAAACGTAGTCCTGTAAACTTAATAAAAACAAAATCTTATTTCTCTTGTGGTAACATTTCTTGCTATGTAGGGTCTGTCTCTATCTATCTATCTATCTATCTATCTATCTATCTATCTATCTATCTATCTATCTATCTATCTATCTGTCTGTCTGTCTGTCTGTCTGTCTGTCTGTCCTCACCTCAGAAGAACACACACACACACACACACACACACACACACAAACACACACAGACACACACACCACAGGCTTCACCCTATATCTGGCAGCTTTAGTCTGTCACCATCTCAGTGACCAATAACATCAGATACACACTGACCCACAAACAAGCGTGCACACACACACACACACACACACACACACACACACACACACACACACACACACACACACACACACACACACACACAGTGATTTAGAGCGCACATTGAGATGCAGGGGCTTTGTGCAGCCCTTAAACCGCAAGAACAGGGGTCTGCATTTAAAAAATAAAAGCAGGGTTATCATCTACAGCCCGCAAATGTGTCTGGCACGAAGACAAAGGCCATTTTGATTGCTTGTCCAAGAGAGTGTGCAAAATATTGTGTATAATAATGTATGGTAATGCAGCTATTTTTATGGCCCTATTTTGTCCCAATCTGTCCCAATCTGTCCCATCTCAGCACTCTGAAATGGTTCCATTTACACTCATCTCCATAATTTGGAGAATTCCTGCAAAGTTGGCACAAAAACGCAAGAGCTTCTTTCTTCCTTTTCTTTCTCTCTCTCTTGAGCAGTTTGTGTTTTTCAGCTCCACTGAGCTTAAAGAATTGCAGAGTTAACATGGCTTCACCGCAGGCCCCCAGTCTATTCTGCAGGATGCTTTTACACTAGATTTGATAAACCATAAAACCTGTTTTGAATTGACAAAAACACTTCAAACCACTACTTCACAGCCATGAGTAGGAGCAGCAATATCTGAGATGAAGCATTCTAATAGGGTATTTCTTCACACAAGGGCAGGGCGTTGAGGTGATAATGCAATATATAGCTGTCGATGACACTGCTGGGTCCGTATCCCTTTTCCTGAGGTTGTGCTTCTTTAACATAAGCTATTCTTTGTGCTAATTAAATTGTATTTTTCTTGCACACAGTGTTATGCTACGACTGTCTTGCATTTAACTTAGAGTGACCGTCATTGTCAACATCATTCTCTTGTCATCTTTGAAAGGTTTGGTCGTACATACAGAGGGGCTTCTTGAATTTTTTTTTTCTTCTGGTGGACAATGTGTGCTTAGGTGCTTGTTATGGGCAAGGCTGAATTTAAAGTAGCTGAGATGGGGACATTGTGGCTTATGTTGGTACCGGACTGTAAGTCATTTCTAAATGCTTTTGTGAGCACCGCTGGAGGGATGGAGTTGTTTTTCGCTTTGGTTTTTGGCATTCTGAGTCCAACCTGCCCTTACTCTAAAACCTCCCTTAAACAGGTGCTAGCAAGAGCTATTTCCTCTCTGAAGCCTTGCTGACCAAAGTGCAGATGATGATTTGTCTAAACATTTTTGTTCCAGTCCGCATTCATTTCTTGATTTTGTTTATATTTCAATTCTCTATTAAAGCAAAGACATTTGTGCTTTTGTTAGAGAGAAATTGCATAATGTAAAAGTTAGGTAAATGAGGATAATGAAATTGTATATATAAATAGTTGCATAATTGAGCCCCCAAAAATTCTAAAATTATTATAATTCTGAGCTATTATTATAAATATTGTCTACTTGAATTTGTTGTAGTAATTCAGAGAATTCAAATGTATAAACCAATCCATAAACCAAGAAAACAGAACATTTCCTTTCCTAGATAATATCATTTAATGATTTTGATTATAAATAAGAGACAGCTATTTTTTTTAAAGATAAAAAAATTATGTATTAATTAAATTTAAATAGTTCAATTTTTATATTTTATTGATTATACGCATATCTTAAACATCAATAGGAAATGTATTAATATAACAATTTAATAACTAATTAAATAAAGATTCCATGTAAAGTTATGGTTCTGCATATGCATATTTAATATGCTAAAATTAAATGTTAAAACATTTATTCAGGATGGAAATAGGCATTTATATGAAATATATATATGAATCTATGTAATGTATACTGTAATATACTATATATTATAGATACATTTAAGATGGAGTGTAGACGCTTCTGTTCTCAGCAGTTCTGAAGAAATACAGAGGGGAAAAGGCAATATCGTTTCACATGATGGACTTGACCAGACGGCTGAATCTGAGACTGCAAGAGCAAAACACAACCGCACAGCTGCGGCCACATTTTTTTTTCGCTTTTTTTTTTTTTCGCTTTTCAAACTTATTCTCTGATATATATATATATATATATATATATATATATATATATATATATATATATATATATATTACATTATATTTTTTAGGTTTTTAAATTACCAGGGTTCATATCGAGAATGTTATTTTATCGTTACAGAAGGAAAGCAGAAATGTATTTGTCTTATTCGTTTCTTTATTGTAATTTACTCAAGTATAATCTGAGATAAAGCCCAAAAGATAAGATCTATAAACAGTTAAATATTAGTTATTATTCTGAATATTAACTATAAAGTATATTTACCTCTAGAGCTATTTTAGTTGTTCAGAGCACGCGATTGTGAGGGTCAGGGGAGATATAAGGGGAAGGGATTGTGAATGGCTAGTTGCCCCTTATTAATTTTTCATTTTATTTGTGTCTGCTGATGTATTAGGACCATCCAGGTTCTGCCTATTCTTTGAATAATAATCAGAAATAGAGATGGCCCCATTTTTTTTAGCCGTCCTCTTGCCCTTCTATCTCATCAGCTGCTCTGATAGCCATGAATCTTGCCACTCAGTTTTTTCATCAGGATGTACATAGTAGGGGAGTGTGAGAGCGTGCTGAGAGGGGCCGCAAGATGACCGCTGAACCTAGGGCATCACACACCCACAGAGACACACACATACACATTCTGTTCTGAGCCAGAAACCTTACACAACTCCACAGGAGTCTTATCAGTCAAGTATTCTGCATATTGCATTAACGTCATTGTGAACTGAGGAAAAAAAAAGCTATGCATAAACACAAGCATTTGCAAAGTACTTAATAATAATAAAAAAAGATTGCAGAGAATAGCACTTTTCGCAGCATGCATTTGGTTGTGTATTAAGCAGGTTTCTCGGTCCATCTGGTTTTTGGTGCTTGTCAGGTTTCTTCTTCCTGAGTTCCCATATGTGCTCGGCATGTCTTTTGTTGTAATTGTACAGCCTTCTGTACTTTGTTCCTTCAACTTGAACTTGACACTGTTTTCGTTTTGCTGTTTTTTTTCTCTTTTGACTTTATACAAGGCTCAAATGATTAACTTTGACAATGACCATTTTCCCCCATCTTCAGACAGATAGTCGCAGTCTCTTTGGCAGCTGTCATTTACCATTAGCCATGTGCTGTTTGCTGGAAATAATTTGATTTCTTATTCCTGTTTGAAATCCTGCCAGAGGTATTGCTTGTGCCTTGATGGGGAAAAGCTGTGGCTCACACTCACTCACACTCACACACATGCACACACACACACACACTCCATATAGCGCTTACACCCATTTCATATGCTAAGTCCCCTCTCCTGAGAGTGTTAATTGGGATTTAATTACTTTTAATTACAGCAGCTAATTAAGAACATGTTCTCAGTGTTGAATACCCCTATATGTTAATTGGTGGGAAATAATTAAGCTTAATTAGTTAATTATATTAATTATCATTAGTGATGTGGTAGGTATAATTGTAACAATTCCCACCTCCAATTAATGCTGTCACATATTTAATGAAATTCATACACACTGTATATCAAAACTGTTAATTCTTACTTTTTCTGATTATTAATTAGTGACTGTGTCAGAGTATACCAACAGTTCACATGTGAAATGTGAATAACAGGTTCTTTATGTTTTATCATTAAATACAGATTGTCTTGATGAGTTTTACAGCAAAGCTGACAAAAGCCATCTTAATTACATATTTATTTTAGCAAAAAATATGTCGGTTTATAAAGATGCATGGTGCATGCCCATTTTTTTCTTTAAATAATTATTTAACATGCATGCTTTTTAAAATGAATTCGTAACACTAAAAGTAATACTATAAACTCCATAACATTACATATAGATGGTTGACATTGTATAAAATGGTTCTTTCCATTGAAATACTGTGCATGGCAAGGACGACATTAAATTCAGCAATGGTGGTAGATTGACCCAGTGTCTTTATCACTCTGATGAAGTCCTTGAAGGGTACGTGCTCTCTGGATGTGCCCTGGTCATGCATAGAATAGAATAGCGGCAATCACATCACTTAAGTTTTATCAGAAATGTACTATTTTACTATATCAAATGTTACATTTGCAATGTGGCTGGATATAGCTGGCAAAGTGGTGGAGCATATTACATCGCTTTAGGTTTTGTTATTTCTTTCTTCCTCGCCGTGTCTTGCTCTCAGTGTTTTTCTTTATCTATATCTTTCATTTGTCCACACGCAGTGTTCCTTCTCTCTGTCTGCATTCAACAGGGAGACTCGGCCTCTGTCACATTCTGTGAAATTGTATTTCAGGAAGATGGATCCTTTCCCTTATATACATGACACGAAGGCGAGCATGACCACCCCACCCCCCCCAATACCGAGAGCCATAGCTTACCTATTCATGCACTCATACGCAAACATGTTACACGTGCACATGCACACACAAACTACACAGTCTCCTTTTTGCCCTCAAGATGTATTGCTGGTATTTGCTGTCTGGTGACGTCAACTGACCTGATGGTTTGCTTCTATAGCTGTGATGTGATGTGATACAATGCAACATTTCTTTGTCATTTAAATTACAAAAGTTGAAGACTACAGTTTTTCTGCATCAAATATATCACTTGTGGCTTGCATCTGTTTTGTATTTTTCCAATTCAATGTTTCTTTATTTTCCTATTATATTATCAGCATAACAATTTGAGTGAAAAGCTGATTAAAAAAAATTAACAATAATTTCAGGGTTTCTTAGTATTTGATTTGTAGTGGCATGCAAATTTAATTAACTCATGACTCTGCAAGTTTGCGCGGAACCTCGATTTGATTATCCATGTTATGCCAGCATGATTTGAGAATGTTCCAAAGAGCATCTTGTATGCTTCAATGGCAGCAGACAAATACAAATATTGTATTTTTTTATTGGTTTTGCGTTGAAACGTTTCTTTCTTTAAGATTTTTCAAAATTCTTGAGCTTTATTTAAGGTGAAAGAACTGTTTATTTCCAGGTTTAAATTAGATTTAAAATCCCAGGTTTTCAATGTGGACTTTTGAACCCCTTGGTATTTCACCCAGAGTAAAATCTGACCACTATTAGTATGTGAGGGAGTGTATCACTGTATGTACATAATAAACCTGTGGGTGTGCAGTTTGGGGTCTACTATAGAGTCTTGTGCATTAGAAACAAAGAGATTTACAGGGTTAGAGTTGTTGTTCGTCTCCTCTGGGCACTACAGGGAGTACATATGCTCTGCAGGTGGATCCAAACCAGGCCGCCTTGTTCACAGAGGATCATTTGTATCATAACCGGAGAATGGTGCCTTGAGAATGCTCACCGGATGTGCATCTACAGTTGTGTTTGTGTGGGTCAGAATGCCAGCAGAGTCTCCTGGATGAGCCGAGGCTATAGGCAGCCACAGAAATATAAACTAGATTAATAAAACAACAGTGCGAGAGCAGGACGGCACTCAAAGGAACCAACAGAGCCCCCTAGCTTCCCTCCCTCCTTGTTACCAGCACTCCCTTATATCAGTGGGAGTCCAGGCTCCACAGGCCTCACAGAGGCAGCACTCTGTTTGATTCCGCCTGTGTTTTCCCTATCATAACACACTACTACTTAATCAGTGTGTCCGCTCCTCCTCGTTATCTGCCTTAGTTCCCTCTTCTCTTATGCTAAAATGACCCCAAACACACACTCGTTTGCTGAGCACTGCTGCGATTCTTTCTATTTTTTCACTGACTTGACTTTTGTTTTGAATTTTAGTGATGAATTGAGCATGCTTCAAACGGAAAGTACACCAATAATGGACTGGCTATAAGGACCGCTAGGACTATTCCCACTGGGACAGTTGACTTACTGTATGGGCCAAACTGAAATGCACTCACTGAGCACTTTATTAGGAACACCTGTACACCTACTTTTTCATGCGATTATCTAATCAGCCAATCATGTGGCGGCAGTGCAATGCATAAAATCAAGCAGATATGGGTCAGGAGCTCCAGTTAATGTTCACATCAACCATCAGAATGGGGAAAAAATGTGATCTCAGTGATTTCAACCATGGCATGATTGTTGGTGCCAGATGGGCTGGTTTGAGTATTTCTGTAACTGCTAATCTCCTGGGATTTTCACGCACAACAGTCTTTAGAGTTTACTCAGAATGGTGCCAAAAACAATAAACATCCAGTGAGCAGCATTTTTGCAGATGGAAACGCCTTGTTGATGAGAGAGGTCAACAGAGAATGGCCAGACTGGTTCGAGCTGACAGAAAGGCTACGGTAACTCAGATAACCACTCTGTACAATTGTATTGAGCAGAATAGCATCTCAGAATGCACAACACATCGAACCTTGAGGCAGATGGGCTACAACAGCAGAAGGTCACGTATGGCACTTTATTAGGACCATAGTGTTCCTAATGAAGTGCTCAGAGAGTGTATAACATACAATGTATATATATATATATATATATATATATATATATATATATATATATATATATAGGCAACCTGAATATTCAATTTGCAATGTAAAAAGCTTACTTAAGCCAAGCCAAAATATGAAAGTCAATATTTAACAGTTAGTGGATTCGCAAAAGTGAGATAGTTATAAATTATGTAATATAGTCAACAGTCACTGTTAGTCACAGTCAAGTCACTTGACTTGACTTGAACAGGAATGCATATTTTTTTAACTTTTCTAACCTAACCCAAACCCCAACCCTGAACCTAACTGTCAGTGGAGTAGAAATGTAATTTTATAGTGAAAATGCAACCTTTGAATCGCACTCACCATTGTTTTTGTGAATGCGATTACTTATTGATTCCCATGGGACCAGAACCCATGTCTCGAGGTTGTTTGCGCAATGTGCTCTCAGCAGCACCAAAAGGAAAAGTGATCTTGTCTGAATTGATGCCAAAATGTCTGATGGGGGATGGCGCTTGTCAGTAATTCTGCAAATTACTGCATGAACTTTTGGAAGCAACGTGCGATCATGTAGTATAAGCATACTGCCCTACAAAGCCAAAATTCAGTAACTACGACCCAACCAACACTGAAACTGAGAAAAATTGTTTAAAATTTGCTTGATTGTCCAGCCAAATGTGGATTATCAAATTTTCACACCCCGAATCTCTGAATCTGAGTATAGTTGAGCCTAACCCATTCAGTAATAAATCAAAATGTGTAGTTACTGCGTTTTGACATTGCATGGCAGCGCATATGTGGGGAATTATCCACTGTAGGTTGTGTTTTAGTCTCAGTCCATTACTGTAAATAGGAACGTATTTTACGTGGCTAGAGGAGGTTTTAATGGTCTTGTAAAATTGAGGAAAATTGGGGCTAAAATGGTTTAGGATTTGCCGTAAGTATAATCCTATGCTAAATTCAGATCTAGAATGATGTAGTGCTGCTTTTCTTGTCTGCTTTTTGACTCTCCCTCTCTGCTCTTGTCTCATGTGCCTTAAAAAAGTGATAATAGTGCATGGCTTCTCAGCTAGCAAAGCCCCAAGGCAAAATGTACATGGCTGCTAGGTACTGTTACGTGTTCTGCTTTCAGAAACAAGCAAACCCCCTTAAAAGATGCTTGCCACTGTAGTGTAGGGAGGGAAGAGCATCTGTGAGCTGGAAAAAAATGGAGAGGAAAGAGAGAGGTTGAAAGAAAAAGAAAGGAAGGATAAAGTGAGAGAGAATTGGGAGGCAGGGGATGAACGTAGGAAGGAAGGAGACCAGGAAGGGAGGGAGAACTCGCCTGTTTGAGGAAGAGAGAGAGCGAGACTGTGGAAGAAAGTCCATACAGTCCCCCAGTTCTTTGTAGAACATTTAGCTTTGACCCTCCCTTGCTTTTTCTCCTCCCTCCCACCTCGCACACCCCCATCCACACACTCACACACACATACACACACACACGCACACACACACACACACACACACACCAGGCCAACAGATCTGCAGGATATCGTAGTCGCCAGCATTTTATATCTACCACAGTGCTGTTTTAATACACATCTCCACTTCATAGTGTGCATGTGCCCTCAGGTCGCAGCAAGCAGGACTAGAAAGACAGAGACGCAAAAATAGAGATGCTTTGTGCATTTAACATATTCATGATGCAGTGAAAAATACAGTAATACAGAAAGAAGTATAGGGCATTGGGTATAATCCCTCTTTATTTTTTATTTTTTGGTTGAAGAGTAAAGATTGCTGTGGCTGTGAGCTGTGGAGACACTGCGAGAAACTCTGGGTAAGTTGTGGGCTTTTTTTCCCTGTCTGTGCACTGCTGATTACGATGCTGTTGATTGATTGGTTCACGCTTCTGGATTATCATGGGTGGCTCTTCACCAGGTGCCTGATGATGACAGAATAGAGAGAGAGAGAGTAGGGAAAAAAGAGAGTGAGAGAGCAAAAGAGAGAAAAAATTGGCAAATGCAGGACAGGCTTGCATCACCATAGCTCCCAAAGTGGCATGGTGTGATTTCGGTCTGTTTACTTCTGTCTTTCTTGTGTGTGTGTGTGTGTGTGTGTTTGTGTGTGTGTGTGTGTGTGTATGTGTGTGTGGTCCCAGTGCTGCCCACCTTTCGTTAGTGGAGTCGGCACGTGCTGATGAGGTGTTTTTGGAGGGGTTAGGCTGATGCCGGCGTAGTGGCAGGCCTTTTTGTGAATATGCAGATGAGGTGCGCATGCTGTAAGCTGTGTGTGTGTGTGTGTGTGTGTGTGTGTGTGTGTGTAAGGGTGTGTGCACGATTATTTACGCTCGCCCGATAGGGAGTCTGATACTCAACATGATTTTTTGTACGATGCTGTTCAGAAAGAGATGTGAGGTGGGGGAAAATGGGAGTGAGGGATAGTAGCAATAAATGATGGAAAGATACAGGCCGGGAAGGAGCGGAAATGGCAGTATGAGCTTCAGGGTGTATTTTCATGCCACTGACAAAACATGATGATTGCTGACCCCCTTCCCTTCGCTCTCCAAACACATACACACGCTCCCCCTTCCCAAAGTGTTGTGGCTTTTTTCAGCCTCATTTGAATGTCAAAGCAGTGGAAGGCACTGTGCAGATTAGTATGAGATGACATAACGATGTAATGAATTAAATGCTGCTTTTTTAGCTGTTGCATGAGGCTGTGATGCTTGCGGAGCTCAGGGGAAACTGATCCACTCCTCTCCTCTCACTCTTTCTCTCTGCTCATCACGTTGTCTTTTATGTACAATCAATGCTTCTTTTTTTGCATTATACCACTGTTTATATATATATATATATATATATATATATATATATATATATATATATATATATATATATATATATATATATATATATATATATATATATATACAACCGATCAACCACAACATTAAAACCACTTGCCTAATATTGTGTAGATCCCCCTCGTGCAGCCAAAACAGTGCCAACCCACATCTCAGAATAGCATTCTGAGATGATATTCTTCTCACCACAATTGTACAGAGTGGTTTTTGGAGTTACCGTAGACTTTGTCAGTTCGAACCAGTCTGGCCATTCTCTGTTGACCTCTCTCATCAACAAGGTGTTTCCATCTGCAGAACTGCCGCTCACTGGATGTTTTTTGTTTCAGGCACCATTCGAAGTAAATTCTAGAGACTGTTGTGTGTGAAAATCCCAGGAGATCAGCAGTTACAGAAATACTCAAACCAGCCCGTCTGGCACCAGCAATCATCCATGCGATTATCTAATCAGCCAATCATGTGGCAGTAGTGCAGTGCATAAAATCATTTAGATACGGGTCAGGAGCTTCAGTTAATGTTCACATCAACCATCAGAATGGGGAAATAAATCTCAGTTTGGACCGTGGCATGATTGTTGGTGCCAGATGGGCTGGTTTAAGAACTGCTGATCTCCTGGGATTTTCACCACAACAGTCCCTAGAATTTACTCAGAATGGTGCCAATAACAAACAAAAATATCCAGTGAGCGGCAGTTCTGTGGACGGAAGTGTCTTGTTGATGAGAGAGGTCAACAGAGAACGGCCAGGCTGTTTCAAACTGACAAAGTTACGGTAACTCAGATAACCGCTCTGTACAGTTGTGGTGAGAAGAATAGTTGGTGCTGTTTTGGTGGCACAAGGGGGACCTACACAATATTAGGCAGTTGGTTTTAATGTTGTGGCTGATCGGTGTATATACACACTTTATATATATATAATTGGCAAGATAACTGGCAAGATCTTTTAAGTAAGGCTGCACAATATATTGGTGATCATAAGTGTCTAAAATTACCTTTTTTATTATTACCTTTTTATTTTTATTGAGGGGCAATATTTACCCCCCAATTATTATTTTTTTTTCTTTCCTCAAGCCCTGGTTAAATTCTGACCCCTGTGACTATATTAGTTTCGGCCATTTGCATTTCTTTTAAATGTTATCAGTATCGGTCAAATTTGGCCAATATTGGAAGCAAATTTTCTCCAATTCAAACAGTAACGTCAATAAAGATAATTTAGTATCTTTGGAGTGCGAGGTTTTGGAAAGAGCGGGCGTGGCTAATCCAATGGCTCATCTTGTGGAAATTCCAGAACGGCAAAAATCACTTTAAGTATTAAAGTATTTAACATATTTTTACTGTTGTTGATGACATTTATTTAAAATTGTAAACATTTTAGGTTAGGTTCACGGTTTATAAAATATTATTTATGCTTTTTTTAAGCATATATAGTCACACCAAAACAACAATTTACTGTAGTGGTCAACTAATGTGTCCAGGTTAACCCAGCCAGTTCTATTTCCTCAATAACAACAGTCAATACCACAAAGGTTTCGCAAACCATCAGTCAATGACTCATTATACAGCACAGCAGGCTACACTTAAAATAAACCTGTATGCTCTGTATTAGATCTGATGAATGTTTGTCAAGCTCAAAACTCGCTTGACTCTCTTATGGTCTTTGTGAAGGTAAAAGTCAAGTTCACTTCTCAAAAAACTCACTTTTTTCCTTGACAGTTCCAATGACATTGAGATTATTTCAAACCCCTGTCCATGTCCTCTCTGCGCACATTCATCAACAGAGAAAAATCTTCATTTAGCTCAGGTTAAATTTTAATAATATCAATGAAACATTTTTAAAAGCTTACTTAGCTTCTCTTAGGAATAAGACAGTATTGGGCTGGTGACTATTTGAAGAGTATCTTTAATAGCACAAGAAACACAATTCACCACAGTATAATATGCCTGCTTTTTCTCATTCTCTCTCGTTCTATACACAGTATATACTCTCCTTCTTTTCTTCTCATTCTGTCATTTGTCATTTTTCTTGTAATTTGTATTTTTTTTTTTGTGTTCTACTTCTTTCTCATCTACGCAGCTGATTCTGAGGATGGGTTTGACAGCTATTGTTGAAATGAACTCTTTGACTCAATACATGTATATTATAGTTGGTTTTACATTGCAATAACGATACAAGCTAATCCCCCCTCCCCCCAAGCACATCCTAAAATAATTTTTGCTCTCATCTATAAAACACACACACACACACATACACACACCTCACACCTCGCAAGACTCTGACAATAACCTGGTGTGAAACAAAATCTACAATAAACCTCCTTGGGGACAGAGAAGTCCCTAAAACCTTGCATATCATAGTCTGAAAGAGAGAGATGGTTTATGTGTGTGTGTTTGTGTGTGTGTGTGTGTGTGTGTGTGTGTGTGTGTGTGTGTGTGTGTTAATGGCTTTGTGCTGTTGAGTTGCACATTGATTGATGTTCAGGAAGAGCTGGAGGTTTTATGAAGCTGAGAGAGACAGAGGCACGGCGGGCTGCTCTCCTGTGGGTCTCCGCAGTAACACAGCCGAATGTGTCACACATATCACCCATCCACCCCTGACAGGCTGGAGAGACTGCCACCGTATTGCAGGAGTGTCTCAGTTCTATTGACCAAGTCACCTGAGCAAACTGCCTGGCAGTTGGATTGGTCCCCTGTCTCTCCAAACTTAATTTTCTCTCTTTTATTTTATTCCTCGTTTTATCAGCTCAATTCACTTCTCTCACTCTGTATTGATTAGAGGTGTCCAAAGCTGACTTTACAGCTTGATATCTGTCACCTTTTAGGACATGGACTCTCTTATATCATTATATGAAGCTGATAATGTTACCAAAATAATTAAGACATGGTGTAGAACTTCAATAAAATCTCATAATGAAATCAATACACTGATTTGTTTTCATTCATCGTTATTAGAATATATATATATATATATATATATATATATATATATATATATATATATATATATATTAATTATTATTATTATTATTATTATTATTATTATTTATTTTTGAGGATGAGTAGTGGAGTTTGACGGGCAATTTTAACAGGGGGGAATTATAACATTAAGTTTGTTCAACCACATACAAGCTAGAATGATGACACTCCCTCAGCACATGCTAAGTGAAGTTACCTATCTGCCTGATCAAAACAAGAAGTGTTATTGTATCACTTTGTGAGAAATGTATAAAAAAAATAAATAAATAAAAAAAGAAATAAAAAAAATTAACGTTTTTTTTTTTTTTTTTTTTTTTGGATACCTTCAGTATTTTTCTTTTAGTTACGTTTCATGCCTTTGAATTTAAAATTATTTTTAAACAACTTAACATGAATGATAAAAGCTAATACTGTCACTGGTAGCTAGCATGCAAGATTTCATCATGGCTATGAGATCAGGGCAATTGTAAAACTTTTTACACTACTGAACTAAATGAAATGTATATTGTGAATTGAAGGTTGAGTATTAAATGTGAATCTTAAAATATGAAATTTCTTTGTTAAAGATTCTGGGCACAGACTTATCAGCTGTAAATTTACAGTATTTTAGTGAAAAGAATTAAACCCATTTCAAATCATTATAATTATGGTCAGATTTTTGCTTTAAACACATTATTGCTGACTGCTTAAATCCTTAGTACCATATAAAGGCAAAACTATTTAATAATATTAATAAGTATTCAAGCAATAATATCACTTTGATGTGTGCTCTTATTTGAGATACACTGAGTTAAAGGAATGTTCTGGGTTGAGCTCAATTAACATTATCGCTTATAAAAAAAATAAAAAAAACACACCAAAAATTGCAGTAACAGTAAGGTATTTACAATGGAAGTGAATGGGGCCAGTCTATTAATGCTAAAATACTCATAGTTTCAAAAGTATAGCCACAAGACGTAAACATTATACATGTTAACATGATTTTAGCACTGAACCCGGAATATTCCTTTAATATATATATATATATATATATATATATATATATATATATATATATATATATATATATATATATATATATATATATATTAACTGTTACAATTGCCCTTAACCACTAATACAGTTGGCCATGTAACTATGGTTTTCCTACATATTTTTTGCAGGAAGGCAGAGTAGAAGCATCCACCAGTAGCAATTGTCCAGTGAAATTATCATGTTTTCTGTCTGTTGGACAGGTGCACTGAGTGGCAACTGAATAATCAATGAGCCTCCTGTCATAGTACAAATACCCCATTGATTTAATTGATTTATGTATGATGCTGTAATTTTATTTTCAAACTGTGCCATTTCATTTGTCGTTTCTTAGGGAGGAAGGCCGGAAACTGTTAAATCAGGGTGTTGTGTTGTGTGTTTCTCTGCGGTTGTGTGGTCGGAGTGGTTGAGGAGCAAAAGTCAGTGCAGTGTAGCGCTGGACTCTAGGGTAATGAGGACGCACTCTGACAGCTAGCCTAAAGTGTATGGATGTGTTTGGTGGTAGTAATCGGCTGCATGTACCCAAGGGGATGTGTGTGTGTGTGTGTGTGTGTGTGTGTGTGTGTGTGTGTGTGTGTGTGTGTGTGTGTGTGTGTGTGAGAGAGAGCGAGAGAGTGCAAGAGAGAGAGAGAGAGAGAGAGAGAGAGATTTGATGCTTTATGGCTGTGATGCACAAACAGGGACACACAAGCTAGGACACACAGACACACTCACACAGATCAGAGGTCCACTGGGATTGCATGCATCGCTTCCCACTCGCTTGGCTAAACACACACAGGCAAACGCATGACCACTCATAGAACATTCTTTATTAGAATGTATCTACAAATCATACACACAGTCAGCCTAATCCATTCAAACACACATCCTACCATTTATCTCACTGGTTCCCCATCTGAGATGAAAATATTTCATTCCAAGTTATCAATGCTTCTTGTTTGACACATATTAATAAATAGTATAATTCATATTTGTTACAATGCATTGAGTTAGCAAAGCCATGTTGTAGCAGGTTGTGGCGTTGTTTGTTCTGTAAAAAGTATTGAGTGCGTGGAAAGCCAAACAAATGCTTTTCCAATATCACCATGAGCATGAATAATGTGATATCATTTATTTTTCTTAGTGGTCCTGCAGATGTGGCTTTAATTGCATTATGGGATGCATAGGGTTTGTTTTGCTCCAGATCACATCTCAATCTGAGTTTTGGAGTCTGTGGCTGATACAATTAATATAAAGTAGCCCCTATTGGACCGGTGAAATTGCACACACTAATAAATACATATACGACGGAATAAATACTGGTCATACTGGCTATGTGGACAATACATGTTTAACTTGATTTACACAATTTGCGAGCCAGCAAGGTTGACATGTCTCTAGGTGTGAAAAGAAGCTGTATTTGTGGAATAATTACTTTGGGCTTGCTTGTATGATCTGTAAGGTGAAGATGTACAGAATATGTATATACAGAATATATATATATATATATATATATATATATATATATATATATATATATATATATATATATATATAATATACACATACATACATACATACATACATATATACACTATATATAGGCTAGTAGTCAAATTTTTTACTCCAGTGAATATTTCTGAGGGTAGGTTTATTTTTGAAAGTCAATTTCTACAAAGTGATATATACCAAGTTTTGGTTACAAAAAACATTTGAACACTTTCATTAATACTGCCCAGGAAAAAGAGTTCTTTGAACACAAGTTGACCTTTTGTGACAACTTGCCCCAACAGCGGGGCTTGCTGTTACACTATATGGGTTAATTTGTCTCAGTGGAAACTGCCATTAAATCAGTTGCGCAAGTTTCATGTGAACAACAACCAAAACAAAATCTAAAAAGGTTTTCAGCAAATGTTTTAATGTACAATTATGAGCCACAAAACGATTCATAAAACAACGGAAATGGAAAAGGTAACATACAAAAATATGCTTTGGCCAATAAATATCCTCACTGATTAATTGTATAAATGTTTGACATTTAAAAAACATGTGACTACCTGCCCTCATAAAAATGTGACAACATGCCCCGACATGATTTTTTATGAAAAATACCTACAGTGTGTCCTAAGAACACATTTAAACCTTTCGGTAAAAATCTGCCTTCAAAATATACTTGACTTTTGCCTTAATGTGTGCCGGTCAGTGTTATTGTTAACGGAAACTAAAACAAAATCTGAATGAAAACATTTTCTGAAATAAACTGAATAACTGAAATATAAATAAAAATTATGGACATGATTAGAAAAAAATGGAAACTAAACTGAAGCACATTTACATGACTCCAAAACGTAAATAACTTAAATAAAAATGACGTCAAATTAATTTACATTTTCGTTTTTGATACACAGTATAATATTTCAAATTTGAAACCTTTACAATCTGAAAAAAAAGTCAATAGATAGCGGTAATGCAAAACTGCCCTGGGAAATTTAACGACGTTGAACATATTTAAATTATATCCGGAAATGCTTTATATTTTAATGGCAGCCATAAAATACTAAAAGTAAAACTAAAATAAAAACTAACTAAACTAAAACTAGAAAACAGTGAAAAAACTTAAACTAACAGTCAAAGAGTTAAACCTTACAAAACCTAAACTAAATTGGAATAACAAATTGAAAATAGAATAGAAATACAAATTTAATTCAAAGTTTAAAACTATAATAACCCTGGTGTCATTATGATTTTATTATATTCACTTTTTTATAAGAGCTATAACAAAAATACAATGACAGTGAAAATGTACGTTTTAGGATAGAATTAAAAAATATTATTTTAATTTATAAAAGGGTTTTCAACTAGGTGTTTAAAACAAACATACAAAACCACTGCTAGAGAAAAGCACTTGGACTTTTGACTCCAAATCTTACTGCTTGACAGATACCCCTTGTGACAACCTCCCGGAGTGACAACTAGCCCCGGTCTCCCCTATATATAATTCAAAAAGGAGGGTGTGAGTCTATGTTATGGGGTCCAAGTGGAACTCCTCAGTTGTGTCACTCCACACTGCAGTTTTCTCTGTCTCCTTTTGGTGCTCTATTGCCAATAACGAGGATGGGCAGGAAAGGGAATTATTGGTATTGATCTACCCAAGGGGATCATTAGGAATCACTATCAATCCACAGCTCTGTGCCACACAGTACCGGCCAGCACAGACATTGCCAATTTGTCCCTATTAGAGTGCCCAGTATCTGTGTGTCTGCTCGTATAGAGCTTGCCTGGAGCCCAATGTAGAGAGGCTGGCTGCTACTGACCTGAGAACAGTGGTGTAGTGTTGGTCTCCTCCTGACAAAGCTCCTGTGAGACATAGACGTGGATATAGACATGCATGCTTTAGCTAGATTTAGTAAATTTCATGAGAAAAAAACGGTGCAAAATAAATAGATACTTAAATAAAAGAGAAATATGTGTAGATTTCTGTCTTTTATACTCTTAACAATAAAGGTTCTTTAATAGTTCTTTGCAGCCCATTAATGGTATAGTTCACCCCAAAATGAAAATAATAACTAAATAATAACTAAAACGACCTTCCTTTTTGGCTGATGTTACCATGCCCTCTTGTTTTTCATGATCACTTTTTCACATTATAGAAGTAAAATGGTTTGTGGATGCTGTTTCATGTTGACTTTAAAGCACCAGTGCATGGTTTTCGAAGAACTCAAGATTTGAAATAGTTATTTTGTATTATAATTTTAAATTATCCTATGACATTAGGCTGTAAAACCCTTATTGCTTCTAAATGACATCTACATTATTAAGAGCAGGCATTGTGATATCAAGGTTTAAAACTGCTTCTTCCACTTTTCAGGATGTTTGTTTTGCATCTGTATTTAAGATGATAATTTACTTTTCAATTATGATGTTGACTTAGTGAGTCCTCTCCCACTGTTATCTAATATCTATGCATTGCATGATTTTTTACCAGACCATTTGTCGTCTTAACCCAGTTCATTCAGTAACGTGTCAACAGTGAGCGGGCTCGAAGAAATACACACACAGACATTTGTTCCTTCACACTCTTAACCGCTTTTATGGAAATCCATGAGTGTTCATCCACCCTCAATAGTGTTTGAAATGATGTTATAGAAAAATCCATGATGAAAGTTTTGTCCCCTGCACCTGGAGAATACTGATGCATTATTCTGTGATGGTGGTGGGAATGTTTAGAGGGCTCTTTTGGGGAACTGTGTAAATTTAGTTTGTGATAAATAAAGGAACAACCTGAGAATAACATTGTGTACAAATATGTTCACGTTCACCTTTTGGGTTTGCCTGTGCTGATTATATCGGCCGAGTGAGGCATGCATGTCCAGAGCCCTTTTTCCCATGACCCTTGACCTCAGTGTTGCCTCTGTGACCTTGAACGGCTGCTGATGTGGACTTTCTCACAGGCACTGTGAGTCTATATCTATGAAAATTGGCATTTTATTAATTACATTAATTAAATTATATTATATAGTATGTTGTATTAAATTCTGTATATATGTGATATATTTTGTACAATTATAATTCATATATTTCAATAATTTTAATACTAAAATGCCAAAACGTTTACCCATGTATTATATTATTTTTAATTATTTTAGTAATCAAATCAAATCAAGAGCTAATCTAAACATAGGACTTAACATAGAATTGATCTTTTGTATTTTTATTGACAAGAAATTATTCATACTGGAAGTATAATAAAGCTAAAAAATGTGGTAACATCCAAATTAACTGGTTTTATTTAAGTCAAAATATTAAAGGAATATTCCAGATTCAATACAAGTTAAGCTCAATCGACAGCATTTGTGGCATAATGTTGATTACCAGAAAAAAAAAAAAAATACAAATATATATATATATATATATATTTTCTTTGAAAAAAGCAAAAATCGAGGTTACATTGAGGCACTTCCAGTGGAAGCGAATGAGGCCAATTTTTGGAGGTTTTGAAGGCAGAAATGTGAATTTTAAAAAATGATGTCTTAATTCTTCTGTTGAAACTCATGTATTTTTTGAGCTGTAAAGTTGTCATTTTTACAGTCATTTTACTTCACATCATGGAAACAAATTTGCAAAATTGGCTATAACTTTTCACAGGAAAGGTTAGTAAGTGATTTTTATGTTAACACACATTTTGTGGCTATACTTCTGAAATAGTGAGTGTTTTAACATTTCCGAATTGGCCCCCAATTACTTCCATTGTAAGTGCCTCACTGGAACCCAGATTTGTGCTTTTTTTAAAGAAAAGGAAGGGCAAGTCAAAATAAATGTTTGTGGTAATTAGTATTAAGCCACAAATGCTGTCGATTGAGCTTAGTTTGTATTCAACTAATTGTACTGAACTAATCTAACTACATTAGATTACACCAACAAAAGTCATTTTTAAAGTCAGATTAGGTAGAAATGGCTCCTTAAAGTAACAACTGCACATTTTCCCTCTCTCACAACCCCATTCATACCTATGCTGTTTGTTCGAACACACTTCAATCAGCACCACCATTTTATTTGATCTAAACCCAAGCCCTGTTCACAGACCAAGATAGAGTCTGTCCAGAGAGAAACATTTAACCGCAGACCAGAATCGTGCTCACTACCCAGCTAATAACCGATGTGTGTACACACATGGGCAAGTTAACATGCTCTGTGTGCACACTGAATAGCTGAATGACATGAAGTGAATGTGTGATTTAGTTTGGTATGTTGTGATGCAGCCCTTCGTGGCAGCTGATCTGTCCAATAGAGGGCAGTATTCACTGCCCAGAGCATGACCACTAGTACGGCTTTATAGAATTGTCTGGACAGTGAATAAAAAACATCCACTGTTTTTGTTATCACACACATGAAGATCATACGCAAGCTTTATTGGCTTTACTACTTCTCTGCTATCCTCTCTCTCTTTCTATATATATACTACACTATGTTACACAAGTCTATACAATATTCTATATACACTATACTATATTGACATTCTGCAATTGTGCATTTTGTAGTAAAGTGCATGTTAATAGAGGTCAGGTTCTCCTGGTGTCTGCTAGAATGTAGCATTGCTCAATGGATCCACAGAAGGCTTTCTACCACAATCAGAAAACAAATAAATGTGAAATGTAACGTGAAGGACAACTGTTAAAGGGAGCTGTGCTGTGTGTGTGTGTGTGTGTGTGTGTGTGTTGTGACGAGCCAGTGGAGGCAGACAGTCTAGGTGTAATCAGATAAAAACAGGGATCGCTCACCAGCCTTGAAAAAACACAAATGAAAACATTTATTAAAAACAGAAAGACACTGGGCATCCGTGTTGTATTTTAGCTTACAGGATGTATGGGCTGTGGTGCTTACGACTAGATCATCATCGTAATAAGCGTGTGTACGTGAGTGTACGTGCGTATGTTTTCCTGAAAGACCTGAGGACAGGGAGCCCGAGAAAAAGTGGAGAGATAGATGAGGGCCACGCCGAGGCTGTGGGTGTTTTAATTATAGGGGCTCTGTAGCACCGTCTCAGCGCTCCTTATCTTTCCTGGGCTTTAGCCCTCTGTCTCATGATTTGAGCGCTACCTTTATCCCCAAGCCTTCCGTTCCTCTGGCCAAACAAAGAAAAAAGGGAAGGGCAAGGCTGGGGTATTAAAGCCGTTACTATGCCTCGCTTACCATTAATATCCCTTCAATCACAGCTTTTTCTGTGGTGCCGAGCCCACTAACCCTTTTAAACGGACCCTTATGGCCATTATTACACCCATCCCATGCTGTTATGGTTTTAGAAGGTTTTGGATGAGCCCTCTGCCAGGACCATGGCATATTTGTATCTCAAAGGGTTTCCAATACACCTCAGAATCCATACTAAATAATCACAGGAGACCTCAAAATAATAAGTGCATTAGATTTATAAGAGAAAGACATCCATTATTTGTTAGTGTCTAAAATAATTATAAGTTAAAATAGTCTATTATTGATTACAAATCAAATTATGTGGTGTCGAGCACACTAACCCCTTTAAACTGACCCCGATGTCCCTTACACCTGTCCTGGACTGTATAAAAATAATATTTGGTTCGAGAAGATTTTGGATGAACCCTCCACCAGGATCATGGCATACTTATAGCTCAAAGGGCTTCCAAGATAAGCACATGAGACCTAATAATCATTAGTGCATCAGTTGTACTGTATAAGAAAATGGCATCCATTATTTGTCAGTCTTGAATTAATTATCAACTATAACTTTCTATATTTGATTCTAAAAACGAATATTTACTGTAAATGCTTATTATAAATCAAGTTATGTCGCTGTGCACACTAACCCTTTTAAATGGACCCTATTGCCCCTTTTTACACCTGTCCCGTGCTGTATAAAAATACTGTATGATTCTAGAAGGTTTTTGGTAAACGCTCTACCTGGACCATTTTACCTTAGTACAACTCCAATGCACCACTGGATTCATACTAAATTAGCATGGTAAAGGAGCGCTTGCTTTTTTCCTTCCTCTAAATCTATCTTGTGTTTTTGCCTTCCTCACTGTCTTCCTTTCCTTTCCTCCTTTTTTTTAAATTTTCGTTCTATCTGCGGAGTAGATCATCGAAATGCCAAGCGTTCTGGATACATAGTGTCTATGACAACACTATTGGCTGAAAATGGCTTCTATTGATGGGCATGCTGGTCACATGACCTCACCCTAGAGCCTTGCTGTAAGAGACTCCAGCTAAGATTCCACATATAGACATGCCAGAGGATTTGACATTTTTGTGCAGTTTTTGAGAACAGATTTGGTTCAAATATTTTTGTAAAGAAAATATCAGATTTGGATTTAATCTTTTAAACTGTGGATACTGAAAAAAAGATGATTTATTTTTATAAATATCTAAATTACTTTCAAGTTTAAATTCATTTAAATCGCTTTTTAAATTTTCATATACACCTGTATATTTAGTCAAAAATGATTCTTTTTAAATTAAAATAGCTGTCAGGTTTTTTGTTTTGTTTTTATACTGTAGCCCAAAAGACACCGTTAAATAAAAGCTTTTTTTACGTGTTTATCCAGCAGCTATGTAAATAAAATTTTCATATCTGTAAATTCGAAAAGTCACTAACTCTTAAATGGGCAGCGATGTTTGTGTATTATACGGTCCGTACAGGAGCTCATGTCAACATTCTGTTTTTTCTGTCTTGACATTTCTCCATTTGGTGAAAATTGTGAATTGCCTTGACTCCTTCTACAGCCAACATGTCACAAGGAAGAAAATGTGTGAAGGGGGGTGGGGGGGTTCTAATGGGTGTCTGGACTGAGACAAAGCAGATGAATTGTGAAATGTATTCGAAGAGATTGGAGACAAGTGTATGTCAGCACCCCCTCCATCTTCAGTCCTCCACCCTCTCCTCTTTTCTCCTCTGCTCTCCTTTCCTCTCCTCTCCTGCCTCAGGATGCCTCCCTCTCCATCTTTTCTCTTTTTGTCTGACACTCCGCATAAAAGAGGCATGACAGCGCTGCTCTGTTTGAGCAAAATATTAGAAAAAGAGAAATGCAATTTTCTCTGCTTTCAGATGATTTATTCTCACAGTTGATATTTGTTTGATATTTGCTTGGTTGCATGCATATTAATTGTCCAACATTGTAATAAGCATCACAAAGCGATTCAATTTGAATGATCAAAATCAACATCACTAGTGCATCAACTGTAATATAAAAAGGCATCAGTTATTTGTTAGTCTGTCATTAATTATTCATTATAATTTTATATTTAATTATAAAACAAATAAATTATGATTATTACAAATAAAATGAGTAAATAAAAAAACAGTTAAATTGCATCTCTTAATGCTGACAAATTTGCTTTAAAGTCATAAGATTAATCTCTTTTGCATTTGAACCTGACTGGCTGCTGTCCTGTCTGAGGGAGTGTCTGGCCCCTGTCTGGCTTTTGTCTGGCCCCTGCCCCAACCTGTGACCCTTAACAGGACATGGGCGCAGTCTGTTAGTCAGCAGTCTCTCTCTCTCTCTCTCTCTCTCTCTCTCTCTCTCTCTCTCTCTCTCTCTCTCTCTCTCTCTCTGTCTCTCTGCCTTCCACCTCACTCGGCTGGTACACTAGTGAGTGTAGAGGACTATCAAATCTCTCTGCTGTGAGTCTGAATTTTACATTTCCTGTTTTGTAGAGGATGTGTGGGTGAACTTAAATAAAATCATTGCATATATATATATATATATATATATATATATATATATATATATATATATATATATATATATATATATATATATATATATATATTCCACAGATGCAGAGGAACAATTTTATTCTCTAATGTATATGTGTGTTTGTTGCAGACATAAAGAGCTCAATTTTAGATGGCCTTTCCCTTGTGAATGATAATGATTTGAAAGATCAGTTTTCAAATTTGTGGGAGATGATTATAAGGCCTGTTGACTCAGTAGTAAATGGCAGCTCGGCTTTCACACTCTTTGTTTTCAGGTGAATGTATTTATTATTCATTCTCGCATCAGTGTATATCTCAGGCCCTCAATATTTGACTATGAATAATGGAAGAGCTTGTGGAGCATAGAGATGGAGGTGTGTGTGAAAGAGTGTGTGTGGCTATGACTGGCCACTGCTGAGTCCTGCTCGGTCTGCCTCAGTGCCCTTAATAACAGTGTATAAATCAAGGGTCTCCTGTCAGCCACGCTGCCTTCATTAAAATCAAATGGGAAACTGGCCTCTTTGGATCCAATTTTAATAAAACCAGGTAATCAAATACAGCTAAAAAAAAAAAAAAAAGAAAAAAAAAAGGTAATCATTTTACAGCCTCCGAGATGGCCACCACACAGTTTTTTGTGTACGCACAATGTTAACAGGGTCAAAGACCTCCCTACAATACTTACACGGAGACACACTGCACTGATACAGCAGTGTATGACACACACACTGACTATGAATGGCAAAAATTTGTGTGATTGAAAGTATGTCTTGCATTTGATGCATTTAACATTTCTAGCACACTTTCTATGGCATAAAAAATAAAACTTTCTATAAAGTTAATTTAATTGAGAATGAACGTGTTTCAAACTTCAAACGAGAAATTCTGGACTGCATATGTGTGTGTCTCTTTAATATTCCCTGATATATTTATATATTTAAAAAAATTGATATTTTCAAGCCTAATATTTATAAAGCATAATTTTAAATCTACATTTATAATTTAAAATGATTGCAAATGTAAATGTGAAATGGTTTTGAAGTTATTTCCTAGACATGTTTTGATCATTTCTGAAATGGAAAAGGTTCCCTTGAAAACTTCTGACATTGCACATTAAATATGCATAACATCACACCATTAATTTTATGTAATTTTTTGCTGACTTAAATATTTTTTGTATTTTTTTCTTCTTTCAATCTGATCTTTCTCTTTCTATTCGTATGTTAGAAGAACGTAAATATGTAGTGATTTACATGGGTTGTTTTTACTGGCTGTAAAGCTCAGCTCAGAGGGATGACACATTGCTGTGACAGACCCTTTGGTGCATAAGGTAATGTGTCGACCATGTTTCGGGGCTTTTTGGCAATGATTTTGGTTTCAGATGCTCCGGTTCCCGAGCGGTGATGTCGGACTGTCTGTCTTTGGCTTTCCGGCACAGATGAGTGGCCAAAATGCAGTCAGCCGTGTATCACAAGCTTGCAGTGAGTGTATCAGAAATTGTAACCAGAACCATCAGCCCTCATTTGGCCCCCACTAAATAACCTTTATCACCCCATTCCTGCTTCATTTGAGCGGGACGTACGCTGACCACATGTATTCATACCGCTGAACTATGTTTTTATATTTAAGTATGCCAGTATATGACAATACACCATTCAATTTTGAAGAATTGATATTGAACTTCGGTCAAAAATTAATAACAATTTATCAACAGCTTGCAAAATTCATAATTAATTATTGTTAAATGTATTTTTTTGTTAAATAATTAGTTGATATTAGGTTGTTAGGCTGTATTAAAATTGATTCACACTTTAATTAAGTGCACTAGCTCTGAATGTAGAATTTACTATTTTGTTTTTTATGTAAACAACAGCACATCTCTGCCCTGATTATTTCTGTAACAAGATGGAGACAGGCAAAGCTCTCTAATTCAGCCGATGTGCAGAAGAGGGCACTCTTAGTCGCTCTCCTACCATATTTGAGCTGTCTCTCTCTTTTCCTCCTTTCATGAGGTTCATTCGCTCTTCTAACTCCCTTTGAAAATACACAGGCAAAAAACTGCACCAGGTGCCTCATGATGTACATTAGTCCCTCTGTAACAAGCACAGATATAAATGAGATATGATAATAATTTTAGCAATTTGGCATTTGCAGTTTTTGTTAGCTGTAAACAATTAATGTCAGCATTTAAAGCTACACAGTAGCTACACAGCCACCAGTAATACATAAATCCTTTTCTGTATTATTTCTAATTTCCTTTGCATTTTATTGGTGGTGTTTTTAATGTCTAAATTTGTTGTATAAAAGCAAGATGGTCTGCTCGGAGCATTGTTGTCCAAAATGTAAAATAAGCTACTTATTCATGTGCATTCTCTCTTCTAACATGCCGATTGACTTTCAGTAAAAAATATTGTACTTTAATTGGTCAGAACGGTTGTTCAACCTGCATAATCAGATATCATCTCCATTTCTCGTTGTTTTGAAGATGGTATTGAAAACGGGAACAATGACAGCAGTTCTCCTTTACACACATGATACGTAAATGAAGAGTGCCATTCTCTGCAGGATATGTCTTCCTTTTCATTATGTGTTTATGTACTGTAAACCCTCAGAGAGCTTAATACAGCATTGGCTGCCAGGTTACTTTTATTCATGTTTTCCTTTCAGATCTTTAGAGCTGCCAGATTTGCCTTTTTAAAAGAAGTGGTCATGTTTTCTGTCTTGTCTCTTTTTTCTTTTTAATCTTTATGGCCCTATCGTCTTGATTCCTCAAAGTGGATTACCCCCCCCCCCCCCCCCCCCATGCCTTTATATATCCACACACACACACACGCACACACATACATGTTAGTGCAGCTATCCTTATGAAGACTCTCCATAGACACAATGATTTTTATACTGTACGAACTATAGATTCTATCCCCTAACCCTAACCCTATCCCTAAACCTAACCCTCACAAAAAACTTTCTGCATTTTTACATTTTCAATAAAACATAGTTTAGTATATTTTTTAAGCGATTTGAATTATGGGGACACTAGAAATGTCACCATAAACCACATTTATAGCATAATACCCTTGTAATTACCTCATAAACCACTTAAACCTGCCCACAAAAACACACACACACACACACACACACACACACAGATGCACATAAATAGTACATGGAAAAGTAGGAAAGCACTGCAGTGATTACAGTCCCTTAATGCACACAGAAACGTAAACAAATATAGCTTCCTAGGTCCAACTGCTCATTCTGTCTCCCAGTTGTCCTCTTTTTCTCCACCAATGGGCCAATGTTGTTTCTATTTGTCTCTTTTGTGTTCGTCCTCTCTCTTCTCCTCCCGCGGCTTCTCTTCCTGTTACCTTGCTGGGCTAGCATGTTAGCTGGGGCCCCCACTGGCTTGAATTAATACTCATCCTCATATCTGCTATGGGGTAGGTGCTGGCTATAGACAACAGCATCCAGCTTGCTCTCTATCAAAGGGTTATCTGGGTCCTCCAGGCAATTTCAGGGCCAGCTCTGAGAGAGGGAGAAAGAAATACATTGAATGGACGGTGGGATTGTGTACAGCACATTGAGAAGTTCACGCATTAACCTATACATGGACTTTATTTTTGATCAACATTAGGTAAAAATGTAAATGAATGTTTAAGGGAAAGTGTATATTTTAGCTTAACTTGATTAACTTCTACTCGTCCCTTGTTTCATAATAAAAAAAGAAATAAAAAAAATGCGGTTACAATAAGACACTTACAGTGGAATGGAAGAGGCTAGCGATTTCGCCTAACCGACGGGATCACCAATGATGAGATTGCTCTGGCAGATGGTAGAGCCAGTCGGCAACACATGTGGGAGACTACAGCAATCTTGACTAGGTCGCAAATATGGTCAGAAATGGCCCTGTTTGACAGTGTGTATTTTTATGTTTAGAAACTGATGACACCCTAGGTGACTGCTTAGTTCGCCTATGCCTAGAAATGGCCCTGCTGTCAAAAGTATAGCCACAAGACGTAAATATTGTGTTAACATAATTTTAGTGTGATAAAATTACTGAACTTATCTGTGTAAAGTTCTATACAATATTACCAGTGTTGTGTGTAATAGGATTACAAAGTAATTAGTTACTGTAATCAGATTACATTTTAAATTCTTGTAATCAGATTACAGTTACTGATTTTCAATGAAAGTAATTACTTTTAAGTACATTAGTTGGGTTACAGGTAGTTCTAAAAAATATTATTTATATGTAATACAGTTAATATGTGCATTCATACGTTCATATGTACCTCTGTTTGTGTTTCTGTGACAGCTGAAGGGTGTGCGAGAATGAACAAAAAATGTTTATTAGTATTTAGTCCTTTTTTATTTATTTTTTTATTTTACTATTTTTAATCACCTTTTTCTTATCACTAGTTCATTTTAAATGGTCCTGCATTTTGGCAAATGAGAATATATATTTGATATATTGTTTTTTCCTAGATTATTATTTTATTCTGTTTACAATGTGAGATTATGGATATGCAAGGTTTTATTCATGCCCTTGGAACAAGGCACCCTGCCATTTGTTGTGATACAACTCATAGAAATTACTTTTTAGAAGTTAATTTTGGTTAGTAAGTAAAAGCAGATAGACATTAAGTACTTTAAAATTGTTTTTATAAATGCCAAGGTTGTGTGTGTAACAGCATGCAGGCAAACTAAGCCTGTAGGTGTTTGTTTGGAGCCTATTCCTCAGCAGTGTATTAGCATGTCAAGATGGACTGCCGTAATGAATTGCCATCCCCAAATTTTGCAAGTTAAAAAGTGAGAATGAGAGTAAACCTTTGTTTATGTCACCTATCAGCATGAAATATTTACCATTCTCTGGCTCCCGACTCGCTGTCTCCCCGCAGCATGATAAAAGGTAGGCATGCTGTCTTAACCCCTTCCTGCACTGCCACCGCTAAAACTAGCATCAGAACTTCAGTGCGAGCAGAAAAACACATCATAAAAAATCCTCCCCTGTGATGAAAAGCCTATTTCAGACGTTTTCCTTCTCGCATTTTAGTAGAAAACATTCCTCGGGAATTATGCGAGCATTTGGCCAGGTGACTGTGGTGATTCTTGTTAATATATGATTCTAGATCCTGTGTAAGTGTGTAGAAACTTGTTTTGTGGATTTGAACAGTGCATATGTGGTATACATGTGTCTGTGTTTTATTTATTTATTTTTAAATATTTTTTAAAGGGATAGTTTACCTAAAATGAAAATTCTGTAAATTATTCACCCTCATGTTGTTCCAATGACAGCCTCAGTCACCATTCACTTTCACTGCATCTTTTTTTCCCCCATACAATAAAAGTGAATGGTGAATGAGGCTGGAATTCTGCCTTTATCTCCTATTTTTATATGGAAGAGAGAAATTTATTGGAGTTTGGAACAACACGAGGGTTCTTTTTTTGGGTGAGTGATCCCTTTAAGTATTTTGTATGGTGATTTTTTTGAGTATTTCTATTTGAGCAAACAACAGAACCTAGAGCCACATATTTTCCAGAATGATATTGTTTCAGTTTGTAAGCATGTACTGTGTGAAAAAATGCATACAAATAGATGTGAATGTGCGTGGATTACAGAGGATATTCTGTTTTTTTTATGTGATGAAGTATGTCTGCGGCGCATTTCTCTTGGTAGAGGTGTGGGTGTGGGTATAAAATGCCTGCGGTTGCCTTGAAGGACTGATGCTTGTGAAACCCACCATTGCTCTGCATCCCCTTTTAACACAAAAAAACATGTCCCCCAGCCAAGGTGCTCCTACACTGCTTTCACTATCACTATTTCAATAGAAAACAAAACTACGAACTGCTCAAGCCCAGATACTAGAAGTTGTAAAGGTGTGTTCACCACCTTTCTCTTTGCATTGTGGAGGCCAACTAGCACGATCGGGGCTGGAACCTTTCCCTTTTTCATTTCAGTATCACTGCACATCCACACTGTGTTTGAAAATGTGTTTCTTGCAGTATATATGGCCCCCTCACGTGGATTTATGAAGCCAACAACATGTCAGGATTTAAAAATGATGTTTTATTTGCATACTGTGGTGGCTGTGTAGTATTTTATGCTGCATGAGTGGGAATAATGGAGAGTTACATCGTTTGAACTGAAAAGATTGCAAACAAACACAAAGGTAAACAGAGAATATAAAATCTTTCTGACTTTGAAATCATCTCCAGTGGTTGATGTTTTCTCTATAATCAGAAACTTATTAGTACGCTCAGTGGCTGAAGGGCTTTTGAAGTAGGTCTAACACCATATAAATATCTAAATGTTGAAACAGGAGCCTGGATGTGATTTCCATGCAGGTGAGAGTTGAAGGTTGCACTAATTGGAGGGCTGCGGTACGGCATGCGATGTGGCTATTCCTCACATATGTATGTGCATATTTACTATCAAATATTTCTTTTATTCTAGATTTGCCTGACTAATAATTTATCTGTTTTTCATCCCGATGTCCTGCCATGTACAGGACGTGTTTCTCGGATTCTCTGTGTTGTTTGATTGTTGTTTGAAAGAAAGAACACCTTGAGGTTTTAGAGGAGCTGGTTTAAAGTCCTCTCAGTATTTTTTTTATTTTTCCTTAAGGGGTGGGAGTGTGTGTGGGGTGGGGGTCCCTCTGGTGTGTGTGTGTGTGTGTGTGTGTTGGAGGGGAGAGAGGGTTGTGCAATCATAAATATTAGAAGCTGCAGGGAGACAAAGAGGCTAAAATGGAAAGGCTTGGCTGGACGAAGGGACCTGGCCATGTCATGTACCTCAGTCATTTTTCTTCTGCGCTTAGAACTCAGTCAGGGGTTTAATTGGAATCCAGACTTCAAAGAAACCCTCGGACCTGTTATACCCCACCCCTCCCCTGCCTTTCTCCAGCCTGCGTCCACTCCATACACTGCAGAATAGCTCATGCAGAATGGATGCAGGTATAGTCATATTGCATCTGTGTGCACTGTGGCTGTAAAATAACAATGCTTCTGTTCTCATTGCAATGTATTTTTTTTATTTTTTTTTATTTTTTTTTTTGTATGCCGGTTCTGCAAATTTTGTCACATCCCATTGGAAATGTGTTTGGTAACACTTTACAATAAGGTTCTATTTGTTTATATTAGTTCATATTGTTAACATTAATTAATGCATTCGGTATCATTAACTAACAACAAACAACATTTTACAGCAATTATAATCTTTGTTCATGTTAGTTAATACAAATTGTTCATTGTAAGTTCATGTTAGTTCATAGTGTATTAACTAATGTTAACAAATAACATTTTTGATTTAAAAAATGTAATACTATATGTTGAAATTACCATTAACCAAGATTAATAAATGCTGTAAAAGTACTGTTCATTGTTAGTTCATGTTAACAAATGGAACCTTATTGTAAAGTCTTACCGTTAACATTAGTACAATTTTTTATATTAAAAATGCATTAGTTAATGTAGAAATTAACATTAACCATAATTAATAAATGCTGTAAAAGTATTGTTCATTGTGAGTTTATGTTAATGAATACAGCCTTATTTTAAAGTGTTACCATCTATTTAAAATCTCAAATGTATCTCAGAGACAGCAGTTACATTAAATGGAGAGCAAATGAAAACTTTGCATAATGTTTTCCTCTGAGAAGCAGAACAAGACTTGTTATCTTGATTGTGTCTCCTCTTTAGTTTCAGATGAGGTCTCAACAATGTCTCAAACTGTGCTCAGATTTGCCAAGATGCGAAAGTCTGCAATCAAAAGTCATAGGTTTAAATATCAACTGAAGTATTTCTCATCAAATTCTTGAAAGATCAAATTATTTGAGCAATGCTATTACTTTATTACTTTAGCACTATCACTTTAGGTCAAGGGTCTTCAACAGGGGTCCATGGTGGTACTTCAGAGGGTACACCAATTATTGTTTAATCTTAAACTAATATTTGTGAAAAAATAAAAATGTGTAAAAAAAATACAATATGTTAACTTCAAGCAACAATAGAGGTAAAGGAATATTTCAGGTTCAATACAAGTTAAGCTCTTTCGACAGCATTTGTGGCATAATATTGATTACCACAAAAAAAAAAAAAAAAAAAAAAAAAATATCTGACCCGTCCCACCTTATAAAAATAAAATTAAAAAAGAAGCAAACATCGAGGTTACAGTTAAGCACTTACAATGGAAGTGAATGGGGGCAGTTACTGGAGGGCATGAATGGAAAGCTTAAATATTTAGAAAAGCACTTACATTAATTCTTCTGTTAAAACACATGTATTATTTGAGCTGTAAAATTGTTTAAATAGTTGTTTTAGGATTTTAGTGATGCCAGCGTTGTGTCGTAATGGCAACAAAGTTGTGAAATTGGATACAGCTTTACACAGAAAAGGTTAGCAAGCATTTTTATCACACTAAAATCACGTTGACCCGCATATTGTTTACGTTTGTGGATATACTTTTGAAACAGAGAGAATTTTAACATTTACAAATTTGGCCCCATTCACTTCCATTGTAAGTACCTCACTATAACCTAGATTTGTGCCCTTTTTTTTTTTTTTTTTTTTTTTTTTTTAAGAAAAGGAGGGAGGAGTCTAAATTATTTTTTGTGGTAATTAACATTATTGTTGTAATTCCTTCGTCAGCTGAGGAAGTTCAACTTGCCACAGGAGCTGCTGACACAGTTCTACTCGGCCGTCATCGAGTCTCTCCTGTGTGCATCTATAACTGTCTGGTTTGGTTCAGCCACCAAATCAGAGAGAAGGAAACTTCAAGGGACAGTCAGGACTGCTGAAAGGATTATTGGTGCCCCCCTGCCCACCCTCCAAGACCTATACGTCTCCAGAATGAGGAAATGTGCAGGTAGAATCACTTTGGACACCACACACCCTCCCTCTTTGAACTGTTGCCCTCTGGCCAGCGTTACAGAGCACTGAGCACCAGGACATCCAAGCACAAAAACAGTTTTTACCCTCAGGCCATTTTCCTCATGAACAATTAAACTGCCTCAGGACTCCCCCATAGTGCAATATTGTAAATACATATCTCATGTACATATGTACATATATAAATCACATATTTAATTCAGTAACTGTACATACCTCTACCTTGCACATACATTAACACTTGCACATGTACATACGCCATTCTGTTTTATGTCCTATTATTTGTGTCTATTTATACTCTTACCTTGTTTTATATTCTGTGTCTCACTGTAATATTCTGTGTGCACTTGTTTCTCCTATCAACAAAAACAATTCCTTGTGTATGTGAGAACACTTGGCAATAAAGCTCATTCTGATTCTGATTATGCCACAAATGTTGTTAATTGAGCTTAACTTGTATTGAACCCAGAATATTCCTTTAAGAAGCTAAAGTTCAGCTAAATGTTTCATTTTCCCTTCCACATTAAAATGTTTAAAGTCAAATTAAATTTTAATGTACTCTCTATAAGGCTTTGCAATGTAAGCATCATTACAAAGTATACTTATGTTAATATGGTACTGTATGCATGTTATTATTGGGCAGGCTTAAAATGCATCACTGCATTTGATACATTATGTAACGGGGTCCCTGTCTCTCAATCCACCAAGGGGTCCTTGGCCCGAAAAAGGTTGGGGACCACTGGTTTAAGCCTATATAAATCATTGTCTCATTTGTTTCTATTTTGATTTCTCCTATGGATTACTAGGATAATCTACTGAGAAAATGCTTATATTTGAATGGAACATGAATGAGAACTACATTAATTCTACTAACTTTTAGGATACTTGCAACCAAAGATAAGCTCGCAGGAGGCGCAGCCTCTGAGCAATAAAATGTTTCTCTCGACCAGTACTGTCAGTGCAGTGTGTTTTTACTACTCATCCATATACACTACCAAACATTGTCATATGTGACTTAAGAGTTGCATATAATTGGGAGAGAAAGGGCTGTATACCCTATCTGTCACCACAACATGTGCCTGAAACGGAGAGTGAAATGAACTGCAGCAGACCACTGAGAGGAGCTGTGTGCTTCGTTCAAAAGAGAGGCAGTCTTAATGCTAGCCCCACAAGTGACAGACAGCTGTTTCCAACCCACAAAAGCCTCTTGTTTGTATTTCTGCTCCAATGAAATGCCTTATAATAACATACTGACATGGGTGCTCTGAACATTCGGTGACCCCTAAAAGTATTTAGACACTTAAACCACACTTAAAAAAGCATGCATGTAATTGCTTAATAATTGCTGTTATTAGATAACAAAATATCAAACCAAGTGGCATTTAGTTTAAAGATGGAACAAGCACAATTTTTAAGCAAAACATTTCACAAAAAGATGTTGGTAGATTTTAAGTGACGCATGTCCACAGTCAATATGACGAGCTACAACTTTGGTTAATCTGCTAAGACACCTGTGTGAACTTGAGTGTAACTGAATTTTTTTCATTCAATAAAAATTACCCCAAGGCCAGTTGGTTAAAGACCATTGTAAAACTGGCACAGAAATGTGAAGTTAGTTCTGAGAAAAGGTCCAGCATCATTTGTTTGATATCTAATGCAATGACATTTACACATTTTTAAGTGTGCTCAGTATGTGTGCTTTCTCTCTTATTTGTTACACACAAAATGGAGATATTTCTACTTAATCACATCTTTATTTTTGGTCAGTCAAAGTGAAAAGTTAATTTGGTTAGACGTCTCAGGGTGAGAAGGATTGTCTGTACTGTAATTAATGGAAGGGCACGTGGTTGATATACAGTACAGTAATATATGCAGCCATGTAATTAAGCACTGTACCTTCTGTCTGCAAATTCGTGCAGGCCTTGTTAGCACTCTGGATGAGACATTTTTGAAATCATACCTGATTTAATATGTTTCATAGATATAATTATAGGTTAGAATAAGAGTACCTATTTTCAGATCTCTAACCAATCATTTTTTCCCCCATTACAGACAGTAAAGGTGTTAATGACACCTTGTCTTTTGATTTTGCTGCATGAATTATAAAGCAGCTGTATTATCTGAAGTACAGTTAAAAGGTGAATTTCAATCTTCAGAGGACAAGAAATGTACAGACACCCCAATTTAGTCACTTTTCCACAGGGGCTAAAGTTCTATGTTGGAACAAATGTGAAATTGTTCTTGTTTCAGCCGTGAACCCTTTTTCATCGGTAATGACAGGAAGTTCTTCTTCTGTGCTTACAGGAACAGATGGGTGAAAAATAGCCATTCTTCTTTTGAAGTGTTATGGATGTGGCTTTACGTTGATATGTGTATCAGCATCTCTAACATCACACATATTGCGCGAGTTAAGCAAGGAGTTTTTCCATCAACCGTTTGATCTATGGTATCCGTCTCTGATCTCAGCATAAGGCTTATATGTAATAAGACACAGATGCATTGTGCTTATAATTGACATAATACTTTATACAAGTATGCTGCTCTCATTTGATTTTTTTTTTATATGAAAATGTATCCCATTTTTGGAGTTCTGTGTCTTCAGGGCTGGTGTTAACATTCACTACCAGTAAACATTTTGGAAACACCTACTCATTCTTTATTATTAACATTTTACACATAATAAAGTAGTAAAGTCATCAAACTATACAATAACACTAATAATAACTCAAACAACATTATCACACAGGAAATTGGCATGCTGCTTCCGAAAGTTCATGTACCTTGAAATCAACCCATTCAGATGATTTTTTTTTTTTTTTGCCTCACATTTTTGCATTAATTTGATTGTGATCACATTTACCTCTAGCGCCATTGATAAAGTTTTGTGCAAGCAACCTCCTAAATACATGTTCTAGTCCTGTGGGAACCAGGTAGTAATCGCGTGCACATACTATAAACAATGGTGAGTGCAGTTCAGAGGTTGCATTTTCACTCTAAAATTAAATATTTACTCCACTGATGGTTAGGTTTAAGGTTGGGGTTTGGGTTAGGGTAGAGTTAATAAAATATGTATTCCTGTTGACTGTATTACATAATTTACAACTAAAAATACAACTCACTTTAGTTTACTCTGTGGACATTTCACCAGGAAACTGGAGCTCATATGTGCCCATATATTCAAGAACACTTCCAGCTTCGGCCACTGGCGAAGCACAGATTGATTTCAGCAGCAGAACTTTCGACCTACTTTCGCAAAATTCACAGGCTGATCGGTCTGAATGGTAGTACAGGAATTTTGTCATAACCATAGAAAAACCATATTGCATTTAAAGGAACATTCCAGGTTCAACACAAGTTAAGCTCAATCAACAGAATTTGTGGCACCATGCTGATTACCACAACAAATAATTTTGTCTCGTCCATCCTTTTCTTTAAAAAATAAAAAACAAACATTGAGGTTACAGTGAGGCACTTGAAAGTGAATGGGGCCAATATTTGGAGGGTTTAAAGGCAGAAATGTGAAGTATATAATTTTATGAAAGCACTTACATTAACTCTTCTTATAAAATTAATGTGTTATTTAAGCTGTGAAGTTGTTTAAATCATCCTTTTTACAGTCGTTTGAGGGTTTTAGGGTTTGTTGATATTACATTGTCAGCTATGTTGTAAAACTGGCTTTAGCTTTACACAGAAAATTTAAGTAAGCTATTTTATCACACTTAAATCATGTTAACAGGCATATTGTTTATGTCTTGTTGCTATACTTATGAAACAGTGAGTATTTTGATGTTTAAAGATTGGCCCCATTGACTTCCATTGTAAGTGCCTCACTGGAACCCAGAGATTTGCTTTTTTTAAAGACGTGGATGGGCAAGTCAAAATACATTTTTATGGTAATCAGTATTATGCCACAAATGCTGACGATTGATCTTAACTCGTGTTGAATTCCTTTAAGCTTCTTCAAAGTAGCCAACATTTGCCTAGATTACAGCTCTGCACACTTTGGGCTCTCAACCAAGCGGTCAATGTTTGAAAGTGCCACAATGTTACACTTTTCAGGGAAATCAACCAACAAATGATTTCTTATGCTTGTCTCTGCATACATACATGAGTTTAACATCAGTTCAGTTGTTTAGAGGGTAGTGTGCAATTCTGTGTTCTGGAAGCTTCTCGTCTCAACCTGCTCCGTCCTTTCTTACTTTCCTTATTATTCTGCATCTGTCTGCTCAGTAGCTCTGTCCCACAGATCAAGGGATGACACGATGAGAGGAGAAGGAAGAGAAAACAGGGTAAAAGAAAAAGACGTACGCACAAACATACACACAAGGTGAATGATATAAAGGGAAGGAGAGTTCCTCAAATTAGAGATCTCTCCACACAGTATCCCAGCAGGACACTAACTTAAAGGGATAGATGCTTCTCCGGAGCCTCTCACACCCTTGTCTTACACTTCACTGCAAAAAACACATTCTACTCTTAGACATGCTCACAAATGCAGATGTGCTCCCCCTCCTCTGACACTCACACATCTCATTTCCATTCGCTTTTATCAAATATGAAAATAGAGGGACCTTGTGCTCCCCACACCATACCCCAAAAGACCTCAGCACAATGGATGAGGTGTTAAGAGCCTTGCTCGTCGTAGATGAAGAGAGGTGAGGGGGTTTTAGGGTGACATTGGCTTTTATGGTAATTACCTTTGCACTTACCGTTGTCAGGCTGGTGCGTATTGAGAGCACGGGTGACGGGCTGTACAGTGGTGTCGGTAAGACTCTCTGATGCGCTTCATGTGGCCCATGACCAAAAATCAGTGAGAGAGATTATATATTTTTTGTGTGCAACTTCAGAACATAGTCATCATAAATCTGAGTTGTGATCCCACTGTTTGTTTTTCTCGCTTTATATTTGTTACTATAAACTGGTTTTATTCAATTTAATTTGACTGAATTAACATTGACAGCATATGGTTACACTGATGAAAGATTGAAGTTGCAGTAGCACAAAATGTAATTATTTTAAAATTAAATTTAAATTAATACACATTCCTGATGTTGTGCACAATTCATCGATGCACATTATTCACTAGAAAATAAAAACATTTGTCTTTGTTCGCCTCTAAAACAACTTTCCTTTCTGGCTGACCAAGCCCTCTTATCTTTCAACCCCTCAACGTTTAAATTTGTTTTACTATCCAGTCAATTCCAGGTAGATAAAAACAGGTCCCGATTTAAATGTAAATCCTAAAAAAAAATATGGAATGCACACTTTTAACTCTCCAATCAATTCCCAGTGGATAAAATCAAATCCCGCCCTATAATTTGTATGACATTTTCTGTTTTACTCAAATATGTCTTTTTACAGAAGAAAAATGGGTTACCAATGCCTTTTCATGTTGACTTAAAAGTAACAACTGCAAAATTACACTTTTGACTGTGTATTTGTTTGCTACTGTGAATGTAAGGTTTTCTTAAAGTGCTCATCGGTATGCTTGTAAATAATGAAACAGATCTTCTACATATATTGAAATGTATTGTTTTGTTCTACTGCAGATGGACAGTTGATTTCACCTCTGCACTTCTCAGTCTACTGAGGCACCCAGAGGTCTGCAGGGTTACAGACAGAGCGAGAAGAGAGAAACAGTGTTAGGGAGTTCTGATCTGTTTCAAAAACGCCTCCGGTCTGCCAAGAACACAGATCTTGACTGCAGTTTAACACTGCAGTTTTCCTCTCGCACAAACACACAAGCACACACACAAGCACACACACACTCCTGCAATCTCTATTCCTCATCTGGGCTGATAACAAACTCCAGAGTGCAGAAGAGCATTGAGCAGAGATGGGAGAGGCATGGACCACCACACACACACACACACACACACACATACTGCACCCTGCCTGCACAATATACACCACACCATTGCTTTTAATACAAAATAGTAAAAAGTGAAAATGTAGTTGATACCTTAAGGAGCTCTTTCTACCTTTCTGACCCTTAAGAATTACTTTCTTAAGCTTCTTACCACATGAAGCAGATTATTGGGTTACATGACCAAACATTTTTACAATGTTACGATAGGAACATTAAGTCAACCGGCTGACTGTACATTATCCCACTTATTACACGGCCACTAACCAAATAAATAAATAAATGGACATAAAATATTGATTTGCATTGAAATTCTGTAATAATGTGAGAAGAAAGCAATCGCTAAACAGGGGAATTGGTCTGATATGTCTTAATCCCCGGATGTGCGGTTGTTACTCAGAAATATCAGACTGCTAGATGGCGCAATTGACCAATCAGAATAGAGTATTCCAGTGTACTGTGTAATAAATCGAAAAACAGTGTAGGCTTAAATGTTGCATAGACTTTCATACTTTAACTGCCTGGTTTAATCCGCATGTCTTTTTAAGCAATCTAATCGATTTTGTCACTGTACAGCTTTCCATTGCAGTCTCTAGGCCCGTTCATGATTTCAATCTCAATTACACTTCTTAGTGCTTGACGCATGCGAGTGCTAGATGGTGCTAAGAAGTGTAATCAAGCTTAAAATTATGATTGCCAAGGAGACTGCTGATGTCAAGATTTATAGTGAAGAAGGTTTTACCCAAAAACTGATCGAATCACTTCAGAAGACATGGATTAAAATACTGGAGTCGTATGGATAACTTGTATGCTGCCTTTATGTGCTTTTTGGAGCTTCAAAGTTGTGTTCACCATTCACTTGCATTGTGTGGACCTACACAGGCTGAGATATTCTTGTAAAAATCTTTGTTTGTATTCAGCAGAAGAAAGAAAGTTATTCACATCTGGGTGGGAAATTTAATTTTTGCGTGAACTATTCCTTTATATCTGTTAAATAAATATCAGTTGAACTGCATAGTTTGGGCCCTGTTGTCAATTTTTAAAATCAATATTTTCGCATTCAAGTTAGAAGGTTCTCAGTATAGTTGAGAGCATTAGCTGAGAGAGAGGATTTCTTTCAGATATATGCTAAATGGACATGATAACTGAAATATAACCAAATTAATACAAATGTAAACAAATTGTGTCAGAATCCAAATGGAAACACAAGCTTGTGATTTGAATCGAATTGGGAAATCTGCATCAGTAGCCGGACCTAGTTGATAAATAAGATGGCTTGGTGATGCCAGCTGAAAAGGAAAATTGTTTCAGAGGTGGCGCAAGATATTATATTTTGATGAAAGATAACAAAGACAAAAAAATGTTTATATAACATGAACAAATGAATCGTTAACAGTAAGAGAAGGAACATCTATTAAAGTAAATGTGGTCAGTTTTGATTTCATGTTGACTTGACAAAAATAATTTTGGATTATATGTTACCTGCTCCATTATTTTGAATCACTTTGACCCAGAAACACATTTTGAGTTGTATGCACTATACTTAGAAGAAAAGTCTTGGCTTTCTAATGATATACTTATTACAGTATGTTTGTTCTCCAAACCATTGTTGAAATAGATCATTTAAATGTTGGCAGATATAATCATCTAAATGCTTTCCTTTTTAACTTTAGTGCGTAAAACACAAAATGTGCATTATTTAAGATATCACACACGAATGTCTGATCAAATATACAGTATGTGGACTTTGTTACTCTGTCCATATCAACTGAATGAGAACTCATAAAGCCCTCCTTAGGATAACCATTCTTCAACACGCTCTCTTATGGTCACAAGTTTTCCTTCAATTCCATATATTCTGAAAGACCCCCAGCAACAACTCTCTTTTCTTTCTTCTCTTATTTTTTCTTCACTCATGGTGTGCTATAAATGTGTAGCAGAGGTACAGGAGGTACATTTGTTCAATGAGCCATCCAGAGTCCAGCTTTGCCAGGAAGACAGAATGAATTGCTTTAAATAAGCTTTTGAATTGGGGCAAAACTGCCGGTGCCATTTTCTTATTCGCTTCTTGCTCTCACCCTTTCCCGTTCCTCTTTAAGCCCCTGCTGACAGGGCTCTGGAGACAGTAGGAAAACTGTATCTCCACCTGTGCTGAGATGTCATGCTGTCGTTTATGCCCCATTGTCCTTCAAATGGCAACATTACTGATTTCTGTGCAACCGAAGAGAAACTGTGACTGTAGTGCTCCAAGGTTTAGTCCTGTCTAAATTAGACCAAAAAACCAAAAAAACAATAAGATGAGGAAAATGCAGAAGTATGTCTGTTGTTCAGCTCTAAGAATAAAGCTTTGCAAATTCTCTAAGTGGAAAGTTGTGCTCTGTATCTAATTTAGTGATGTCTCTATTTTTCTCTTTTTTGTCTTTGGGTGACTTTTGGAGAGCTAATGTTTATGATTACTGGACTTTTTTTTTGCATCTTTTTCTTCCTCCTTTTCGAGACACAAGCTATTTATGAAAATCCCGAAGCAGCTTAGGATAAATGACACGAGGCGGAATAGAGAAGCATGGCGGACTTTAAAATCATTAGAATAAGAGGAGGCTTGGTGTACAGAGTGTTAGCGAGAACAAGCGCCCCAGAAATGCACTTGATGGCTTTCCCACAGCATCATTCGCTCGAGCCTGACAGCGGATGGATTGCCAGATACAAAGAAGCCTGGTACTTCAGCGTCTTCTGATTTAAATGTCACTTTTGAAATAAAAAAGGTATCACTCTAGTGCGAGTTTGATGTAGACATTAGTCTGAGTGGGACCGGTTGAGGAGCAAACCTAGTCATCTGAATGGGGATAAATGGTGGAAATGAAAGATAGACAGGCAGGGGAAAATGAGGATTGATGGTTGTAAACATGGCAATGGTAGAACGTCGTTTCGCAATTATGGGATATTGTTTCATGATCTTCTGAAATGCATGGATATTGAACTCATTTGACAAAAAATAAAAATAAAAATAAAAATAGGGAAAGAAGGCAAGGTTATGACAAAACTTCTTAAAGCGCAGTTTTTGTAAGGCTAACAAAGTCCAAACCATTGCCGCAGTTCACAACAGTAGACGAAACTGTCAATCATATAACAAATGAATCCTGCTGCTCCAAAAAAATGTAATAAAAAAAAAAAAAAAAAGACATTTTTTCCACATGAGCAGTAGAACCCATAACACAGAGCAACATGTTATTTGACAGATTGTTGTGTGTTTGTTAAAAAGTAGCACACCCTAGACATGTTTCAGTATAAGTTTTGATATTATTGTTTTTTGTGTATGTTTGGGTATAGTTATGCAGTTATATATTGCATTCAAGCTACACTTTCTATCAGTATGTGCATTCCCTAGGAACTGAACCTATGACCTTGGTGTTGCTAGTGCAGTGCTCTTTTAGTTAAGCTTTCAGGAAAACTCACTAAAATTTGATAGTGTACAGGGTAGGAATGTCCAGCCTAATCTCTTGAAAATGATGTGACTGTGGTGAGATTTTTTTTGTCACGTTAAAATGATTTTGGTTCCGAGGTCTGATGCAAAAAGTGAGTTAAACGTTCTTCCAAACAGTGCTGGGTAAGTTATTTAAAAATAGTAATCCACTACAAATTACAAATGATTTCTCTAAAATTGTATTCAGATTACTTTACTAATTACTTCATTGAAAAAGTAATCAAATTTCTAATTATTTAACTTTTATGTTACTTTTTAAACACTTTTCCGTTCAACAAATTCAAAATAATGTCTATATTTCTTCCTTGTTCATTGTACACACAAGTTGTACACTCAGCACCCCACAGTTCTCATTCACAATGACTCATTATGGGGCCATAATTCATGTATTCTTCATAAATAATATATTAGAAATAAGCATAACCCTATAATGTACTTAAAAGTCATTAATATAGTTGTAAGTCAGTAACTGTAATCTGATTACAAGAATTAAAATGTAATGCATTATACTACTTTTTTGACTAAAAAGTAATTAGATTACAGTAACTAATTACTTTGTAATTGGATAACACCCAACACTGCTCCCAAACACATATGGTTTTGAAGGATAATGCTCGAGTTTTAAATGAACAAAACCTTCCTCCCTAAACCTTAAACCCAAACCTTACCGATAGTGTCAAAAAAGCAAATGTGAGATAAAAAACAGAAGAGGTTTTGAAGGTTAATTCTCTATCGAGTTTTAAATGAACAAAATCTAACTTCCTACCCTAAACCTTAACCTAAACCTAACTGTTAGTGTCAGAAAAAGCAAATGTGACATGAAAAACACAACTGCTGAAGCAACCATGTCATTTTATGTTGCTTTTATGATACTTTGGACTCACATGTTGACTCACATGCTCTTTAGGACTTATATCCCAGGCCTTTGCATTGCAAGTGTAACGCTCTGTCAGTTGAGCTACAGCACAATTTGATTGTTGTGGTACAAGCTTGTAAATGGTTGGTAACGTAATACAAACATTAAAATGTATCGCCTCACAAGTTATGCACTATAGGATAAGTGTTTAGAAAGCATTGTGTGTTGAAAAGTACAGTACGTGTTTATGAACTGATAATCTGCCCTTATACATGTGATTTGTGTGAAAGTGAATAAAAGTCGTTGTTGTTTTAGAGCCTCTAGAGTTCATTTCATCAGGAAACTGCGCCGATAAATACAACGAGCCACAAAAAAAAATAATAATAATAATTTTGTAAAAATGTAGGTACAGTTAAAATGTAGATGTAGCATTGTCTCAGGTATGGCCAAATGGAGGCAGTATTTTCCACTTACCGAACCAAACTCACACACTGACTGAACACCTCACACAAACTCCTGCACACAGCTCTCTGAACAATGAAAGGATAAAGACTTAGATTTAAATTGAATGCCATTGTCTTCTCAGATGCTGCCATTGCCATAGTGATTTATCTGTGCATATTTTAATTTGTCCTGGATACAACAGACCATTATCACAACCACTACAAGCAATTACTCATTTATTTCTGCATTCATTTTACAATTTTAATTGATGGCAGCTTTTAATGATGCCATCCAATTAAAAGCCACACACTGAGTGAAATGTACAGCCAAATTAGTTATAACGCATTAAAGGTAGCTTTTTTCTTGCGTGAACAGTCTTTTAGCAAACCAATAGTTATTTTAAAAAGTAAACACATCAGGTGTTAACTGATTTCATGCTTTTTAAGACTGTGAAGCGTAGGGCTGTCTGTGACGTAAGGCTGGCTTGGAGTGCCATGAACTGTAAGACAATTCAGGGTACAATTGTTGACACCGTTGACAAAAGTGTGTGCAGAAATGCAACAGTTAAGAGGTGAAATTTTGGATCTAAGCTCTCTCTAAGTGAACCACAGTCAGTGGGAACAGTGTTATGAATAGTGCTCACCAAACGTCTTACAAATGACAAAAAAATAAATAAAATAAAAATAAAATGACCTCAGACGCAGTTTGAAACGAAGAAGCACTTATTACATTATTATTGCATTATTATAAATATTCTCCACTTCAAACATAATATAAACCAAAGGAAATTGTAATTAGTAGCTACAAATGGCCCACACATGTAGTGATTTACATAATGAGGACACCTGAGTTAATATAATAGGCCTAAACATATTTGCTGTTTGTTGTTTTTAATTTATTTATTTTAGCAGAACTGCCCTCTCAGTGTTGGATGACCGCCTAAAGAGTCAGACCTCAAACCCCTCAACACTGAGTGGCAGACACACACATACACACACATACTTATTGCTGGATGTGATTATCTGCTTTTTATTGTTTGTCAGAACAGGAGGATGCACGCACATGAGAGGCCACTCATCCCCACCCCACCCACTACCCCCAACCCCAAGATCCATTGTCCCCCTGCCAGCCACATTTGAACTTAATATTCCATGAAATAAGGCGGCCCATCAAACCATTGTAATTGTGTCAGGTTAATAGAAGAAGATAAATTATTTCCCTTCACTTACTTTTGAACTGAGCCACTTCTTTCTCAGTCTTTCTCTCTCTTGTGCACGTTCACAAGTGCATTTCCGATCACGCTGTTATATTATGTTTGTTCCTCTCCCATAAAATGCTTACCTTCTCTGTTGTGATTATTCTTAGTGCCGGGGCTGAGAGGCTGATATGGTCTTTTCAGATGTTTTCAACAACTTTCGATCATAATAAACTATCATCTCACACTATCTCATGCTCTACGCCTTGTTTCTCTGCAATAGACTCTTTATTTTTTTCTCTCTTTTCACAAGGGTCGTCATCGCTGTGAGGTCACATTGAGTGCATTTGCATGCACATATTATTACACCAATTATGGCTAATAACCTGACAACAGTCTATAAAGAAAATTTGTATTTTGTGCACAGAATACAGTATATCGTCACTGTCCAATGAAAAACATGTGTCTCCAATTTTGGCTTTTTACCATAGACGGAATGCTCTGAATGACCTCTTTCTACTGTTTGAATTGTGCATCGAAATGACCGCAAATGTCCCACCCTTATACTGTATTTTGAAGAGCGTTAACTAATTTACCTCAGCTGCCTGGCTGTCACTTGAAGCTACATTAAAGTCAGTCTGCTCATCAATAACACCACCACCAAGGTAAAGTATCTCCTCTTGTTCTTTAAAAACAGTGTTAAAATATGTACAACTAGTCCAAAAGCATTTGGGGGGGGGGGGGGGGGGGGTGTTGTTTGAAGTGTAGTGAAGAGATTGTCTACATTGTACTAGCTCTGTGATTTCCCTGACAACCAAAGCCATTCATGCACCCACAATGTCAGGTAGCATTAAAAAGTAGACTATGCCAGCCATATACACATGCCAGATTTCCATTTTCGTAAAACCTCGAGTGAAAGCTAATTCTGACTCAGAAAACACGTCAAGAAACCGAACTGTCCACTCAACAACCGGATTAGAAACCTTAGTCATAAAACTGATTTCGATCTAAAATAGCAATTGAACGCTCAGATTATATCCAAAAATAAATTCTCTAGCAATCAATAACCTACCAACTGAGTTCTGGGAACACAAATAGTTAGACTCGAGTCCGTAACTGAACGTGCACCATTGGAACCCATGATAAGAAAACCGTGCATGTCCACGTTCGCTAACAAAAATCAAATTTTTTGTCCAATTCAAATATTGAACAGTTTACTAACAGATGTGTAATGATAGTATTCTATTTATGCTGCTAAAAGTGATTCATTATTTTATTTTTGATTCATTTTATAATATATATATATTATAAAAAAAAATTCACAACTTGATATCATTCCTTTTGTCCAATTAAGTTTGTAAAATTGAAGATTACTTAATCCATTTGAGTTTGGACTACATGAATACTTTTTGTAGCATTGATGAAACTGGGCAGGGGATTTCCATTTCCTAGCATGCATTGTATGGGACTGATTTGGGTGAACAAATGTTGAAATTAAGTGTTATTTTATGCATTTGGGAATATTGAGCAATTGAGCAAGATGAGAATACAAGGAGATTTGCTAATGTTTATTGTTCTGTTATATTGGTATTTTAAAAAGGTTTCTGTTATGCTGGAGGTTTGGGGGTTACCATTGTGGTGAAGAATGGTGCTTATTTTTAGGATGGACTTGAGTGCTGCTTAGCTCTAAAAGCAGTTGCTATTAAAATTATAATAGTGTATGCTCACCTTGCATACACTAATGATTAATAAAATAAATTGAGTTGGACCTAGTGATGGGAAGATTGGATCATTTTACTGACTTGGATATTTGAGTCTCGTTCAGCAAAATGAACGAATCTTTATTCAAGTCATTTAGTTCATTTGAGAATAATTAAATTAAAATGTTACATTTTCAATAGCCAAATCCCACCAACACGTCTGCTTATGCAAACTTTGATTATAGTCTCAATAAGGAAAAAATTATAATGCAGCCAAGGACAAATTATGAGAAACAGAAATGATTTGTTTACCTCTGGATTGAATCTTCTTGTCGTTTGAGACAAGAGTCGTTTGTAGCCATAGGCTATGCTCACACACAGGAAACAGAAATGATTAGTTCACCTCTCGAGTCATCTGGTCTGAGTCCTTCATTCTTTTGTCATGTGACATGTGACAGCACATAGCGTATACGGCTGTCACATGACAAAAGAACGAACTACTCGGAACAAAAGAGTTGAAAGGTGAACTAATCATTTCTGTTTCCTGTACTGTTTCTATGTGGTTTTCACGTAACAAACGAACGGAGGTTGCGCAATGCGCAGGCGCGGCCAAAACAAAATGAACGAATCACTCTCTGAGACCACTCGTTCCTCTGAGTCACATAAAAGATTTGTTCAAAATGAATGAAAAATTCATGAACGACCCATCACTAGTTGGACCAACATAAGAAAAATAAATAAACATTAATACATTTAGTTTGATGAACCTAATAAAGTTGAGTTAAAACTACTATATTACATTGATTTGAACTAATCCATCTAAATTATGTTGCCTGAAGGAAACTGACTTAATTTGAATGAAATAAATTAAATTGCTTGGAAAAACTTTCTCAAATTCAATTAAGTAAGGGTAATGACGTCATTTTTTTGAGTGGTACTGCAGCAATAGTAAGAGTAGTATACTATTTCGAACAAAGCCACTGTTGTAAGAAGAGACCATATAAGAAGCAGTAAGGCTCAAAAAGAAATAATTCACCCCAAAATGAAAATTCTGTCATTTACTCACCCTCATGCTGTTCCAAACCAGTTTAGTTTTCTCTTCTACGGAACACAAATGGATGTATTTTGCATATTATATAACAAATGTGGACAGTGACTGGTGGCTGTCAAGCTCAAAAAAGGTTATATTTTATTATGATTTTCTTTCAGTCCTATTTTGTTTAATTTGATTTATTTTTATTATTATTTTATCTGTTCATTTGAATTCTCAAAGAAGACTGGTTTTGTCATATTTAAGTGTTAGGAGAAATTTTCTTTAGTGTTTGAACAAACGAGTCCTCTTCTTCATTTCCTGCTGAAATCACAATTAGGACAAATGACCAGCTGATTAAATATTTCCAACAAATTTTGGTTTTTGTCAAAAGGATGAAAATTGCCAGTCTTGAATTAAGAGAAGGGCTTATGGAAATATAATCAGTGGTCTCAAAATTGAGATTTTTTAAGAGGGGAAATTATGATTATGTGTAGCTATTGAAGGCTAATTTTGAAATAATTATGTGTGCTGTTCTCATGACAGTTAGGAATAATTTAGTAATTGCCTCCATGTTCCATAATTTAAGAAAATGATTGTATAATCATATTTCTGGCGGTCAAATGACATTGAGGAATGTGGCTGTTCATGAAGCTCAGAGCAGGGGAACATGGATGGTCATTTATGTCTGTCATTTTATATATTTCATATGAATGCCTCTTAGATTTCACACATATATAGCATGCAGAGGTTATAACTTTTCTCTCTTTGCCACTCTTTGTATTCCTAATTTTTCCAACCCATAAACCTACTTTAAGTACATCACAGAGTTTTCTCCAATGGCAGGTCTCCCCTTGACTTCCTGTCCAGAGGTGTCCTTGCGTCCTCTCACTCTTTGTCCATCTAAACATCTATTAATCTGGTTTATTTTTTATTTATATATATATATATATATATATATATATATATATATATATAATTCTGGCAATATCGATATTCGTCTCATACATTGGTGCTGTAAAATGTCCTTCAGGTTTTGAACGGCATGACAGTGAGTAAATGATGATTTATGATGACAAATATGTTTGGGTGAACTATTCCTTTAAATGTGCACCCCTGTGCATTGGACTATATTATTCAAGGTTTTTTTCTAATTCATCATTTAAAACTACAAACAAAGGAATATTTAAACCTGAGAAAGGGAGACTTCTTTTTTTTTGATTCTCCTGAATGATAACCAGGCGCTAGAAACAGAAAGAACACAGAAAGCAAGAGCACCTCTTCCAGGGCAAGTATACAGTGTGTGTGTATGCTGATTTATTGTGGGGCCAGAGAGCAGGGCCCTGCGAGTGCACAAGCAGTGCTTCAAATACAGATTGTCGGTGGCTTCTGGTGTGATTGCTGACCCAAGGTGAGCCACTTAGTGATTTATCTCCTCCACTATCCCCCATCTTTCCTGCATGATGATACAGCCTCCACTCTAAACTCGCTTGGCCCCAGTTTACAACACTGGATTTAAAATTATTGTTCATCCAAAAAAAGAAAACTCTAACCTCATAGGATCAAGTTTCTACTTACATTTTTGCTAAATGATTTTTACATGGATCCTTGTATGTATAACAGCACTTTGCTTGTGAAATGAACACTAGAGGCACTACAAAAAAAAACTGTATTCACTTTTACACAGATCACAAGTAAAACGACAGATTATCAGTTAAACACAACACTCGCCCTGTTCCTCACAGAGCACTTTCTTATGACATCTAAACACTTTTACTATAGTGCATGACTTGTAAGGTCATGGATTGTTCAAATGCAATAAGTTGCGCAATAGTAACTGAAAGAGCGTTAAACTTTTGATGCAAAGGCCCAGGTTAAAAGTCCTGAGTCGACATGTGAGCTAAAAGTTTCATAGAAACACCACAAATTGACGTGGTTGCTTCAGCAATTGCGTTTTTCATGTCACGTTTGCTGTTTATGACACTATTGGTTAGTTTTAGGTTTAAGGTTTAGAGTAGGGAGGTCAGTTTTGTTCATTTAAAACTCGATAGAGCATTAAAGATGCACTCGGTAACTTCTTTGTTTGTTATCTTGGACTTACAATAGATTTTAAATTACAGAAGCCATTGTAGAAATTCACTATTCACAGTCAGCTATGATTAATTTAATCCAAGAGAGAAAGTGTCCAATAACAGGGTGGTTACTGAGATTAAGCGATAGTATATGGCTGGTCATGTGATCCTAACATGGCAGCCCACATGAGGGCATTCTCTCCATGTAGAATAAAGGCCCTTTCCCACCTACAGTCCTTGTTCTTTTCCCATAGAAACTTTCTAGATGAGAACGCTTACAAGGAATGGAACACCCATAGAGACTTTTCCTCTTTTGCATTAGCACTCACAAAAGTAACCCCCGTAGTTACCATTTTCTTGCATTTTTCTTTTGACGTTGTTGGCACTCGTAGTTCAATAGCAACAATGACAACAACAACAAAAATGAAATCAACGACAGTGATGGAGGATGCCAGAATCGGAGCTACACTTTTGTAGGGCTGTTTTATAGAACTTTGGCTGCATCCGAAAACATAAGCCGCTGCCTTGCTGCCTAATCAGCAAATGTTTAAACAACAACATTTCTGGATGAATGGAACTCTAAAAGGGATAGTTAACCCAAAAAATTCTCTCATCATTTACTCACCCTCATGACATCCCAGATGTGTATGATTTTCTTTCTTCTGCTGAACACAAACAAAGATTTTTAGAAGAATATTTCAGCTCTGTAGGTCCATACAATGCAAGTGAATGGTGATTAGCACTTAAAGCTCCAAAAATCACAGGCAATCATAGTAAAACTATCCATATGACTCCAGTGGTAAAATTAATCTTCTAAAGCGATATGATCGCTTTGAGTGAGAAACAGATCAATATTTATGTCCTTTTTTACTATAATTGTTTACTAAATGAAATGACTAAAGTAAATTATGAGAGAATTTTCATTTTTGGATGAATTAACCCCTTAAAGAAACTGGTCTCTAAACAATTTAAAAAGCAAATTTTTTCATCCTAACTTAAATGGGCAGTCAGACTACCACGCAACGCAGCACATGCTGAACAGCATGTTGGAAATGCACTATAAACCTACACTGGTGCCAAAAGTTTGGAATAATGTACAGATTTTGCTATTTTGTTTAATTCACCAAAGTGGCATTCAACTGATCACAGTATAGTCAGGACATTACTGATGTAAAAAAAACAGCACCATCACTATTTGAAAAAAGTCATTTTTGATCAAATCTAGACAGACCCCATTTCCAGCAGCCATCACTCCAACACCTTATCCTTGAGTAATCATGCTAAATTGCTAATTTGGTACCAGAAAATCACTTGAAATTATATCAAACACAGTTGAAAGCTATTTGGGTCATTAAATGAAGCTTAACATTGTCTTTGTGTTTGTTTTTGAGCTGCCACAGTATGCAATAGACTGGCATGTCTTAAGGTCAATATTAGGTCAAAAATGGCAAAAAAGAAACTAGCTTTCTCTAGAAACTCGTCAGTCAATCATTGTTTTGAGGAATGAAGGCTATACAATGCTTGAAATTGCCAAAAAACTGAATATTTCATACAAAGGTGTACACTAAAGACAACTGGCTCTAACAAGGACAGAAAGAGATGTGGAAGGCCCAGATGTACAACTAAACAAGAGGATAAGTACATCAGAGCCTCTAGTTTGATAAATAGACACCTCACATGTCCTCAGCTGACAGCTTCATTGAATTCTACCCGCTCAACACCAGTTTCATGTACAACAGTAAAGAGAAGACTCAGGGGTGCAGGCCTTATGGGAAGAATTGCAAAGAAAAAGCCACTTTTGAAACAGAAAAACAAAAAGAAAAGGTTTGAGTGGGCAAAGAAACACAGACATTGGACAACAGATAACTGGAAAAGAGTGTTATGGATCTTAACCCCATTGAGCTTTTGTGGGATCAGCTACACTATAAGGTGTGTGAGAAGCGCCCGACATTGCCACATCTATGGCAAGTGCTACAGGAAGTGTGGGGTGAAATGTCACCTGAGTATCTGGACAAACTGACAGCTAGAATGTCAAGGATCTGCAAAGCTGTCATTGCTGCACGTGGAGGATTTTTTGATGAGAACTCTTTTTTTTTTTCAAACTGTAATAGAAATTTTTCACGTTATTAATGTCCTGACTATACATTGTGATCAGCTGAATGCCACTTTGGTGAATAAAAGGACCAATTTCTTTCCATAAGAGCAAAATCTGTACATTATTCCAAACTTTTGGCCGCCAGTGTATTTATCAACACAGTCTTTTACAATAAAGCCTTTATGATTTAACATAAATGACTGTACTAAAAATACTCACTCATTTACTTAAAAAAGACATCTTGATGCAAATTAACCACACAGTAACAGACACGCAATACTTAGATACATAGAGTTAGATTACCCACTCTTGATAAACATCTGATTATTTATATCCATCATCCTAGGAAAAAATTAAATCTAGGAATTCAGAAATCACTTTATTTTCTGTGTAGTCACACTGTACAAACAGTAAAGATGCAATAAAAACTCAAAGCGTGTCTCCCGATGAAGTCACACACACACACACACACACACACACACACACACACACACACTGTATGTGAAATGGGTGATCCTCTTTAGAGACTCTGTTGGTTTTATTTAATTTCTGTTTAGGGAATTGTAAAATTAGCGCAATCCTCTGAGTAGCAGGCTAGCAGCTACAAGTTTGTTTACAAATGGCGGCTGCGGCTGTGACTCCTCTCGCATTTCAATGCTTTGTGCGTCATAGGTTTTTGACCTATCACAGGCTGCAGCACCTCCCACAGCCCCTCTATGTCCCCAAAAGTACCTACTCTGAAGTAGGAGCTAAAAATTTCCCTTTAGACGGTACGAGGAACTATAGTTCCTCAGGTGTGAATGCGATGAAAAGTACAAGTCCACAAGTACCTAAAAGGGCTGTGGTCCCTGCAGTAGGAAAGGGCCTTAAAACTGCGTTTTTAAGGCTACTGATATGACTGGAGACTTCATCTATTGTGAGTGGCCATTGTTTGTTACATATTTTTGAAAACTATAATTCATTTCTTTAGGAGTGAAGCATATTAATGAGGAAAAATTACTGAGTGCACTTTTATCCTTAAAGCCTCACCTGTTAAGGTGAAACTTAACTCTCTTTTAGTGCCACAGTGGACATTTAATCTCAGAACTGCCACAATATGTGTAAGGAACCACAATATGTGGAAGTCACGTAATTTTCGTGAGATCATGCTCGAGAATTCTGTCATCATTTACTTATGTTCATGTTGTTCCAAACCTGTATAACTTTCTTTCTTTCTTTTGTGGAACACAAAAGGAAATGTTAGGCAGTATGGTGGTCTCAGACACTATATACTTTTATTTACTTTTTCCATTTTCACAGTATTAATTTTATTTATTTACTGAGACTAAAATTCTGACTAACATATCCTTTTATGTTCTACTTAAGAAAGAAAGTCATACAGGTTTGGAACAACATGAGGCTGAGAAAATGATGGGAGGATTTTAATTTTCAAGTGTGCTATCCCTTTTGTCACTATACCCCAAACCCCTTCAGCATTTATGTTCCAGCAAAATGCATACATTTTAACCATATCCCAGAATGCAACCACTGTCTTATATTTTTATAGATCTCCTTCCTGTATCTTTTGTTCTTGTACTCTCTCTCTCTCTCTCTCTCTCTCTCTCTCTCTCTCTCTCTCTCTCTCTCTCTCTCTCTCTCTCTCTCTCTTTTGCACATACTTCCTCTTTGCTCAGAGCCCCACAGCTGTCTGAAGCTGAAGCTAGCTAATGAGGAAATATCTTCTCAGCTGAGTGGATTCGATGCCAAAAGGAAAACCTGCAGAATCAGCCCAACAGCTTCATCTGTCTAGTGTGAGCTTGTGTTGCTGTGTGTGTGTGTGTGTGTGTGTGTGTGTGTGTGTGTGTGTCTGTGTAGTGTGCTCGGCTGTACTCTTAACATATTTTACCGCATGGGACAGCTGCTGACATCCCCATGCCCCGAGATCCTTCTGGAGCAGATTTACAGTGATTTTCAGTGCAATTATACCTGCCAGTTCTGACTGGTAGAGTTGCCCTCCTCAGCGCTCATGTCTTAATGCTGGTAAAGCTGACCAAGGGCCTCCACCTCCAGATATGGGGTGCAGGCCATGAGGCTGTCGACGCTTTCAGCCAAAAACTCACGTCTCAGGCTCTGCCATGTGCACACCTGCAGCCCTGGACATCATTTACAGTTAGCGAGGAGTGAAAATTAGATCTCGGACTTGTTGTCTGTCACTAGGCAGTGCTTACGTGTTTCATAGTGGTTGAAGATAGGCTTTGTGTGCGTGTGTGTGTGTATGTGTGTGTGTGTGTGTGTGTGTGTGTGTATCCACCCACAGGCAAGACTACAGGGACTTTTCCAGGCTTGATGTCAATCATGGCATCACTTGCAGAGAGTGGGTGACCTCTACAGTAGTAATGCCTCCAAACATCTGAGAATATAATGAGAAAAAAGCATGCACTCCCATATTATATTTACTTTGGATTATTGGTATGTGTTCGTGAAATATTTCAAAAGTGAAAATGTGCAGTAGATACTTTAAAGAGCTTATTCTATGTGATCTGACCCTTAAAAATAATTTTTGTTGGTGTCTTCAAATGCAGTTAAGTCATTTTAAATCACTTTTTTGACTTAAAACCTATATGCCAATGGGGCTTTGAATGAAGTTGATTTGTCTTAGTCCATTGGCATATAGTTTTTCTTTCTGGTTTAAAGCATACATTTTACCAAATTACGAGATTCTGTTTGATGTCTTTGAAAACAAGCCTAAAAAAATCTTATGACAGTTTGCTTCTTAAACTGCTAAATTAATTTTCTTAATCAGTGCTTTTGTCTTTTGAAAAAATATTCTGAATATCCTTAGGACAAGTGACATTTACCTAACAAGCAAAATGGCATAAAATATTAAGCCTTGTTATAAAATAAATCTAACAAAAATGTAGTGAGGTTTGTGCTTACAACAAGAAAACACTATTTGCCAATGGGAAAAGAAAATTACACATAACTTAAAGCAAAACAAGATTATCTTTCTTACCCCATTTTCAGATAGTATTTATTTATTTATTTATTTATTTTTTAAAGCATGAATATCACTAAATGCTGTGAGATTTCTCTGAAAAAAAGACTTAATATCTTGTCTTTTTGCTTCTCAGGTAAATGTATCTTGTTTTAAGGATGTTCAGATACTGTATTTTTACTGGAAAACGACAAAAATACTGATTAAGAAAATGATTTTGTGCAGTGCATGTAAATGTATCTTGTTCCAAGGATATATTTATTTATTTATTTTTTACTAGAAAACAAGACAAAATATTTATTGATTTGTTTGTAAAAATTCCAGCATTGTAGTTTTCTGCAGCAAACTGAAGTCAAGAATTTGTTGACTTGTAGAATGCAGATATTTTTTGCAAATATCTGGACCCAAAATTTTTGTTTCGTTTATCGTGTCATGTAATATTTGCTGTAATGTTAGGAAATAATATACATCAAATTTTGTATATTTATTATACAGTTACTACACATTTATTATACACTTAATACACCACACTATGTAAGCCTGCAAGAATTCAGCCATATTGATGCCTAAAGGCAGTAAACATCTTCATTTCTTTTCTTTTTTTCCTTATAACCTTCTGACCTTTGAACCCTGCCTCTTATAATAGGCTGGGGCCTCTCTGGCTGTGTCATATATCACCCTTTATATCCATCTATATATCTCGCCATAAAAAAACTGAATTGCCTGTTTGAGCTAATGAGAGAGTCTGTAGCCATAGAGAACTGGCACTAGACAGCTGACTATTGTGGTTCGTGAAGGAGGCGGCGTACAAGAGAATCCAGATATGTTTTTATGGCGGCCATCTTATCTGTGTTTTTACCAGTGTGTGAGTGGTGAGCTAAACATGAGCAGGGAAGGCAGAAAAAAATTGAGAGCGAGAATTATAGTGCGAGAGAATGCAGGTAAGCGGCCAATGATCTTTAGGGATCAAGGAAATGAGGAAAAGGTGTTATTAAATGGGGAGGGGTACATCGTCTCCAGAAGGGAATAGTAATATCCTCTAGTTCGCATACTGTCACTCCAACAGCCAGCCAACTATAATTCTTTAAAGTGCCTCATCCTTCATTTTCTGATTAATGTCAGCAGTCGGGGCCAGTGTGAAGAATCAGTCTAATTGATGTGCAGTAATATATTTGTCAACAGAAAGTAGTCCCAGCTGGCACTGCGTGATGACTCGCACAGGCGGCTGTTTGGGGTTTGTGAAGGGTTGAAGGAAAGTTCTGCATTAGTGAGATCGGTTTAACAGAAAGGAACATATACAGTACATGTTTACAGTATATTTATGTGATTAGCTTGATAAGCTTGGTGTTGGAGACGTGGCCTGGTGGGTGCATGCATGTCAATGTTGGGGAGTAACGAAGTAATAGTAGCGATGCCACTAACTTAACTAAAAATGTTTTTCATGTGACAGTAGTTTAGCGGTTTAAAAAATAGTAAAGATTGAGTAAACTAATTAAAAAAATTATTCACTGTGTAGTCCCTGTTAAGAAGTCCCTACATTTTAGATATAATTTACAGTGAAAAGTGTATTATTTTATCTGTTCAAGTTTAATGCTGCCACCCAAATTGATTTTGATCCAACAAAGTGTGGTTCTGATTAAATGATAAATTGTATAATAAATTGTATATAATGTTTAATATACACTATCGTTCAAAAGTTTGGAAACACTAAGATATTTTTGTTCTTGAAAGAAATTGATGCTTTTTTCCACCTTATTAAATTGATCAAAAACACTTCCTTGTACATTAGTAATGCTGCAAATTATTATTACTGTTTGAAATAACTTTATATATATATATATATATATATATATATATATATATATATATATATATATATATATATATATATATATATATTTTTTTTTTTTTTTTTTTTTTATATATATATATATATTAATTTTTTTTTTATACAATTTTTACCTGTGATGTCAAAGCGCCATTTTTTTTAGCTGTCATTACTTCAGTCTACTAAGAAGATAATGCGTTAATCCTTATAAAATTATTTTAACCCTGAAACGTATACCTCGGGTCTTTAGTGACCCGGGATCTCATTCCACCCCCTGTACCTCATCCATTCTTTGGAATTGTGTACACAGCTCTTTGTTATTCCTCAATCTTTCTCAATTGCCAAAATGCAAAAATTGAAAAAAAAAAAAAAAAAAAAAAAAAATCATAAGAATAATGGGTTGAGTCCCAAAAGTGTATGGGGTCATTAGAGACCCTAGGTATGCAAGACCATTTGTTTTTTTTTTTTTGTTTTTTTTTGCACTTCCATAAAACTTATTTTTATGATTATATCATATCTATATAAGTTTACTATCACATGATACTGTATGTATTTATTTGTTTATTACAAGATAAATTAGAACTATATTCATACAAATAAATACTATATCACGTTGATTTTCTGTGCAACAATGAATTATCTACAATGGTGAAAGATAAGTATCCCATATGCATGTACACATATATGTCATACATGCTATTTCTTACTCAAGGTTGCACTGAAGTTTCAGTGATTGACTTGATTTACATTTGACATTGCTATTTGATGAAGAAACTACATGGAAGTAAACTATAGCAAGTGTAACACATGAACAGTATGATATGACTATTGTCATTTGGCTATTACTACTGAAATTATGTAAGTTGTGCATCTGTTTAGACTCAACAAGTGCCTGAGAAAATACATATGTGTAATTTATGTGTATCTTATGTGCAGGGATGGAAAGAGTACTGAAAAATAATACTCAAGTAAAAGTACTGTTACTTCTTAAAAAATTTAGTTTGAGTAGAGTAAAAGTACCTGTAGGGCTTTACTGGTTGTTTAGATCAGTGTTACTATCAGAAATAATTAATAATTATTTCTTTATTTATTAATTAATATTTAAATTAATTAATTGAATCTAACTCATTAAATCCTCATATGGGGCTCCAGTAAATGTAGTGCGCTACATTTAGGAGCGGGTTTGGTTATTAGCAATAATTAATAATTATCAAAGATAATTATCAATTATTAAAATCAATAGAACATTGATTTGAATCAATGTTAGCTTTTTTAATCCTTTAAATCAACAATTATCAAAGACAATCACTAATCATTAACATCGATGAAACATTAATTAAAATTAAGACTAGCTTATTGATCCTTCAAATTCAACAATCATCAAAGATAATTATCAATTATCAAAGATCAATACAATATTAATAAGGATTAATATTGCCGGGGCACCACCCTGGAATCAGGGACTAATAACCAGATAGTATAACAATCTCAAACCAAAACACTTCTCTTTGAAGTATAACAAAGTTTATTTATGCAGTAATATCAATTAATAATTAATACAATGCAGTCAATAAACTTCCAACTTCCAACTACAAACTAAACAGTGATATGATTAGATATGGAAATCAAAATAATCCTATAACACATGAGGGTGTGTGTGTGAGAGTGTGTGTGTGTGTGTGTGTGTGTGTGTGTGTGTAAGGAGGGACGTGCACAAAATGGCGGATGTGACTCTCGTGGAGAGTATGTGACGTGAGACTTCTGGCCAGAGAATATGGCCACGAATGTGGGCGGAGAGAAACCAGTCAATGGTAGCTTAGGGACAAAGCTGAGCATTGTCACGAAGCTATCTACTAGCCAAAAATGTGTGCGAGAATGTTTGTGGGGGGTCGCGCGCGCGCGCGTGTGTGTGTATGTGTGGTTAGTACTAGAGAGAGAGAGAATAAAGTGACGGCCCCAAAGCCGATTTCGCGATTGTGGGAGAGAAAGCAGCTGTTAGTTTATCACTCAGAGATGCGGTGGACGGCTTGTAAACCATCCCGCGGTCTTTGATTCTTTAATGGATAAACTCAGTGTGCCGGTCTCATCCATGATGGCGGAAATGCACAACAGTCCAATGTGGTTGGACTACAATACAGCAAATCTCATTCGTGATAATTAATACCCTGAGTGTTAGCCGCAATGAGCAGACTCGGTGGTCCGTAAACTGTACAAGCAATAACCTTGATACACAAGAATAACACACTATAATATTCTATCTCTGCCCAGACGTAAACCTCTTACTTGAATCGCATGAGGATGCAGAATGTGTGTTCATCCGTCCTTTAACTCCGACTCGGTTCCTCGAGGCTCGGGTGATGACGGGAGGCCATTTCCTCTCTCTGTCGGCGGGCGGTACGGCTGCTGATTCTCGGCGGGCTGGTGGAGAAATCAGCGACGTCGACTTGATTGAAGATGGAAGAGAAATCTTTAATCTCTTCACTTCTGCAGGCAAACGGATGAAGATGCGGATTGCTCGGCGGTCTCCTTCGGATCTGTTAGAGTGTTCGGTGGAACACAGAGTAATCTCAACTCGTCTAGCGAGATGGAGATTGTATGGCCACAGTTTCAAATCGGACGTTACTTCCTTGTGCCACGAGGCTACACCTGAGATCAGCAATGAGCTGCGTCTACACACGGCAAGCAAAGTTGCTGGAAGCAAATCCCGGAAGCATTTCAGAGGTATTTCTACTCCTGATGATGTCATGGTTGAGGTGTGTTCTGATGTGTGCTTCATTCAATAGGAGTTGAGAGTTCGATCCTTTAGTGAGCAAGGCTTCATGGGATTTGTAGTCTGTTTTGAACTCCCTTTGTTTGATTTTGGTGCGATTTTTATCAGATCAGTCTGGTCTGATCAGTCTGGCTTTGATCACTACAGACCAGTCTCTCTCATACCATTCATGGCAAAAACACTTGAAAGGGCAGTTTTCAATCAAATCTCTGCCTATCTCTCACAGAACAAGCTGCTGGATGACAATCAGTCAGGCTTTAAAAGTGGACACTCCACCGAGACCGCCCTGCTGTCTGTCACCTAGTCGCTGAGACGGGCGAAAGCTGAATCCAGATCATCAGTCCTGATTCTGCTGGACCTTTCTGCAGCCTTTGACACAGTCAACCATCAGATATTACTCTCTACCCTTTCCTCGCTGGGCATCACAGGAACTGTGCTTGACTGGTTTAATTCCTATCACTCAGGTAGGTCCTTCAAGGTAGCCTGGAGAGGTGAGGTATCCAAGCCACATCAGCTACTTACTGGGGTACCTCAGGGATCAGTGCTTGGGCCACTTCTCTTCTCTATATACACAACATCACTGGGACCCATCATTCAAGCACATGGTTTCTCTTACCACTGTTACGCTGATGACACGCAACTCTACTTGTCTTTCCAGCCCAACGTCACCACAGTGACTGCTCGAATTTCTGCCTGCCTGGCGGACATCTCGGCCTGGATGAAGGAGCACCACCTGCAACTCAACCCAGCCAAGACTGAACTCCTTGTCTTTCCAGCCAACCCTGATGTTGAACACAACATCACCGCGCAGCTGGGTGCAACTACAGTAACGCCTTCCAAATCGGTCAGAAATCTAGGGGTAACCATCGACAACAGACCACATCTCAAAGACCGCAAGATCATGTAGATTTACACTCTACAATATCAGGAAGATAAGACCCTTCCTCTCTGAACATGCCACACAATTGCTTGTCCAGTCACTTGTCATAACTAGGCTGGACTACTGTAACGCTCTCATTGCAGGCCTCCCTGCATGTGCAACTAGACCCCTCCAAATGATCCAGAATGCAGCAGCACGTCTGGTCTTTAATGAACCAAAGAGAGCACATTACACCACTCCTTGTCTCTCTCCACTGGCTACCGGTTGATGCACGCATCAAATTCAAGGCTCTGATGCTGGCATACGGAACAGTTACTGGGTCTGCGCCAGCATACCTAAAATCATTTATGCAGAGCTACGCGCCCACTAGAAGTCTGCGGTCGGCTAAGGAACGTTGCCTTGTTGTACCAACACAAAGAGGCACCAAAACACTTTCCCGGACTTTCAGCTTCATCATACCACGTTGGTGGAACGACCTTCCCAACTCAATCCGTGAAGCTGACTCACTGTCTTCAAAAAACGACTGAAAACACATCTTTTCCATGAGCACTTAACCAGTCATTAAAAAAAAAAAAAAATTCTGTTGCACTTTATTCTATTTTGAATACTATTATGATGTTAGTGATACTTTGTAATACAGCACTTTTCATACCACTGTCTCCTAAGAAGATTTGCTTATGTTTTCCTCTCTTGTAAGTCGCTTTGGATAAAAGCGTCTGCCAAATGAATAAATGTAAATGTAAATGTTATCAGTAAGATTTATGACTTGGTATGTGGGCCTGAGTTAGGTTTTACGACTGCGTTAGGCCTGCCTTTGTCTTCTATCTGAATACATGAGGCCCAACATACCTGTCCTAAAAACTACTCAAGTAAGAGTAAAAGAGTAGCTCATTTAAAAGTACTCATGAGTAGTGAGTATTGAGTGCTGAGTATGCCCCTTTATAATAAAAACTCTATGCTGCAATTTAAAAATGTAGCACACATACCGTAATTTACATTCCTTTCTATGGCTGTTTTCCAGAAAGAATAAAAAATATAGGTATTTTATAGATGTTTGTGATTGACAACTTTTAAAATACATCACTTATCAATGATACTGTAAACACTACATGAATCTGATTTAAAAAATAAATAAATAAAAGGGCAACATGATTACAGAAATTAAAAGATGAAAAAGTTATTTTCAATATCATAATGTATGAAACAATTATATTAAAATCAGTTTATGTGTAGGGTCTAAGTTTCCCTTAATGCCGACTGAGAGTGTTATTGTTGCGCATAATTCACACAAAAATGAAAATTCTCTCATCATTTAGTGCCCTTATGCCATCCCGGATGTGTATGACTTTCTTTCTTCAGCAGAACACAAATTAAGATTTTTAGAAGAATATCTCAGCACTTTTGGTCCATACAATGCAAGTGAATGGGTGCCAAAATTCTGAAGCTCCAAAAATCACATAAATCAGCATAAGAGTAGCCTAATCCATGTGGTTCAATCCATGAATTCAGAAGTGATATGATAGGTGTGGATAAGAAACAGATCAATATTTAAGTCCATTTTTTCTAGAAATTCTCCTCCCTGCTCAGTCAATCTCCACTTTAACTTTCACTTTTTCTTCTTTTGTTTTTGGTGATTCACATTATTCATGCATATCATGATCTACTGAGCAGGGAGAATAATTTCTAGCAAAAATGGACTTAAATAGAAGCGATACTGCCAGCAACTCTAGGCAGTTGATGTGCCATTGCAGGTGAGGCCCTGTCCAGAGCCCTGATACTGTCTGCCCATTGCACACAGCGCCCCAGCCCAAATAAGAGGCATCTGTCATGACCACGACATGCCTCGGGGCCTGCTCTAAGGGAACCCCTGCCCATAGAAATGCCAGGTCTGACCAAGGACTGAAAGTTTGACGGCACCGAGGCGTGATAGTCACGCACTGGGTGCCGTGGCGCCATGCCCACTTCGGGACTTGAGTCTGTGGCCAGTGCTGGAGCGGTCTCATATGCATCAACCCGAGGGAGAGTACTGCTGCCGAGGATGCCATATGCCCCAGGAGCCTCTGAAATTGTTTCACCGGGACCGCTACCTTCTGCGTGAAGGTTTTCAGGCAGGCCAGCACTGACTTTGTACACTTGTTCGTAAGGCGTGCCATCAGGATGACTGAGTCCAACTCCATACCGAGAAAAGAGATGCTCTGCACCAGGGAGTGCTTGCTCTTTTCCCAGTTGACCTGAAGCCCCAGTCGGTCGAGGTGCCAAAGCACAAGATCCCTGTGCACACACAATAGATCTCACGAGTGAGCTAGGATCAGCCAGTCATCGAGATAATTGAGAATGCCCTTCTCCTTCAGAGGGGCCAGGGCAGCCTCTGCCACTTTGGTAAAGACGCGAGGAGACAGGGACAGACCGAAAGGGAGGACCTTGTACTGGTATGCTCGTCACTCGAAGGCAAACCGAAGAAAGGGTCTGTGTCGAGGAAGAATCGATATGTGAAAGTACATGTCCTTCAGGTCGATGGCTGCAAACCAATCCTGATGTCGTACAGACGTCAGGATGCACTTCTGCGTCAACATCTTGAACGGAAGCCTGTGTAAGGCTCTGTTCAAGGCACGCAGATCCAGGATTGCGACTCGACTAAGGGGACGGTTTCTATCACTCCCTTCGCCAGAAGGACCGAGGCATCCTCGCTTTGCACAGCGGTGGAGAGGACACCACTGAACCTGGGCGACCGTCTGGCAAACTGGATCGCGTAGCCGTGTCGGATCGTCCTGATGAGCCATCGTGGTGGGCTGGAAAATGCTAACCAGGCTTCCAGCCTTTGCGCTAACCGCACCAGGGGCACGATTGGATTTATCACACCCGGGGTGGGTGGTTCGCGGCAGGGCAGAGCAGACACCCCACCGAGAGGATCGTCCAGGGGAGGCGTGCTACTCCACGAGCCCGCAGTGGTGACCAGTGGCTGGGCTGGGCGAGCAGTCTCAAGAACCACCGTACTTACCTGTTTGTCGGCTTTCTTTCAACAGAAAACAAGGGAACGCAAGATACTCCCGTCCCGCTCGCTGACCGGAAAGACTTTCAGCACCTGGCCATCGCGGGTGCAAGGGCCGGAGGGGCTGAGCATTGGAGAATGACCCAGGGAATAAGGAAACTGCTCTTTTATTGACAATTTGGGTGCCAGAGCCCAAAAGGCATCCGGCGATGTTGGGATACCCACTTCGTGCTGACCCAGGGGCGGGAGCAAGGCCCATGCACACACCTGTGTCAGAGTCATCAATGAGAGCCGCCTCATCACTGGATCACCCGTCTCAGGACCGCCTCGAAGCCCGTCTGGGGTTCTCGACGGCTGGCTGGCGGGCAGGCGGTGCCGCCTTCCTGCGGGAGGATCTTCTTCTCAAAGACTGGCGTACACGCTCCGATGGTGGGGGAGACGGGGCCGGCACTGCAGGAGGACGGTCCTGGCAAGAGGCAGATGGGGCACGGGACTTTGAAGGCCTATAGGCAGCCGCGCCGTGCCGCAGCAGGATGTGTTTGATGGCTTCCGTCTGCTTCTTCACCGTCGAGAACTGGTGGGCAAAATCCTCAACAGTGTAGCCAAAGAGCCCCCCTTGGGAGATGGGTGCATCGAGAAAGCAGACTTTCTCGGCATCACGCATATCCACAAGGTTGAGCCACAGATGCCATTCTTGGACCACCAAGGTGGACATCGTCTGGCCCAGGGCGCGCACCATGACTTTCGTCTCCCATAGAGTGAGGTCGGTCGTGGTACGCAGTTCCTGCATAAGCCCTGGGTCGGTCCTACCCTCATGCAGATCTTGGCCTGGTGGACCTGCAGGATGGCCATGGCGTGCAGGGCAGAAGCGGCCTGACCCGCGGCATTGTAAGCCTTCGCCACGAGTGACGAAGAAATCTTACACGCCTTGGAAGGGAGCCTTGGTCGGTTCCTCCAGGTGGCTGCGCCCTGCAAGCATAAATGCACCGCGACTGTGCACTCTACCTGGGGAAGCTCGATATATCCCTTAGCTGCTCCGCCATCAAGGGTAGTTAGGGTGGACGAGCCGGTGAAACGTGTATGGGCAGAGAAAGTTGCCTTCCACGATTTCGCGTGCTCCTCGTGCACTTCCAGGAAGAAGGGCCCAGAAACCAATCATCTAGCCGCGAATGCTCAGGGCAGGGCGGAGGGTTCCACTCCAGCCCGATGTTCGCGGCCGCCTGGGCAAGCACGGCTGCCAACTCAGCGTCCGCCTCATCCTGAGCTCTACTGCCTGAAAGTGGGAGCTCAGAAGATTTGTCCGCTTCCGAAAGCAGAATTCCACCCTCCAATGCTGCAACTGATAACTCATCCTTGTCGTGAGCCCCGAACGAGATATTAAATCCACCCTGAGGCGGACCACCTACCTCGCTCGTGAACTCTATCGGGCAGAACGAGCGTGCTGGGGGCTTGGAGGTCCACGGAGATTGAGCCAGAGTAAATGCTCCCATATTCACATCCAGATCGCCCACAGTGCTCGTGACGCAGCCTCCTGAGTTTCAACGCAGGGAGGACCGGGTCGGGAAGCAGCCGCGGTGGCTCTCTGCTTCACAAAGAAGAAGAGAACCGCGACTTCAAAGTTCTCATGGGCATGTTCTCGCAGTGAGAAAATGACCCCTCCATGAAAGCTGCCTCGGCGTGCTGGCGACCCAAGCACTCGAGACAGATCTCATGGCCATCTGGTGGGGAGAAATAACAGCCACACCCAGTAGAACAAAGGTGAAAGGACATCTTTAAAAAGACACCAATTGTTTGTGCGAGCTCTTTTAGAGAAAATATACTTGTAAGGGGGTTCAGTGGAAAGGAGGAGGCGAGAACCGGCTTAATAATATAAATAATAATTTAATAAACAATTTAAACAAAACACACAACCAAAAACACACAGTACAGCTGCCTGTAATTCTCTCTCTCTCGAACTGTCGTCCCCGGCCGCCTTTATCCCTCGCTGATTGGGGACCGGGTGTGTCTCATTCCAGCCCAGCCCCGCCCTCCTCGGCTCTACAATACTCTTTTGGAATATAGTCTTTTAACACCTGTGGACTCAGCCGCCGAAGCGCCCAGGGGAAGCACAACACTCGACCATGCGAGGGCGACCGCTGATATGCGCTGTAAATTCCAGCAGCAAGGAATAAGGCTCCGAAGAACAAGTCTGAATGAGTGGTGCACGCCATCTCCTTTTATACCTGTATGTCCGGGGCGGAGAGTGGCATGCAAAGTCCACTCTCCAATTTTCATTGGCCTTTTCTGAATAAAGAAAAGGTGATTGGGGCTCTCAAGAGAGAACCCCTAGTGTCACTACATCGACACGTCGAGTAAGTGACAGACAGGGAACTACTTAATTACAGTACTGTGAGTATTTGTAATTCATTACTTTACACCCCTGCTTATGTGTTATGTGTAGCTCAATATGTGATTGGCAACCAGTTGCATCTCAAGAAATTTCAGTGTGAATGTAATGAATCCTGCTCTACATTTTTCCTTATGTGTTGTCATTATGTAATAGATAGAAGTGCTGTGTCTTTAAAGACCCGAATATGAGAGAGTGTTTGGTGAAATTCCCATGCAATTAAGGATTAATGTGCAACAGTTGAAACGGTTGTGCTACTTAATGAAGTATGTCACTTTACCCCTGCACAAGTCAAATTTGTGTTTTAAAAATCTCCAAATAGAAACAAATCTCTTTAGAAATTCATCAGTCTATACTTTCAATAGCAGTGCATGGAATATCCTTCATCTTTCAAAAGAAGAAGTCAGACAGGATCTAACTAGGATGGAGAAGGAAATAGACAGCTCAGATACACAACAAGAAGAAAAGTACATCAGAGTCTCTAGTTTAAGAAACAGACCCATCACATGACCAAAACTAGCAGCTTCAATGACCAGAACATGCCAAACACCAGTTCAATCTGCAACAGTGAAGAGAAGACAAGACTCTAGGGATGTTGGCATTTTAGGTAAGCCTTCAAACGAAAAAGCCACATCTGAGACTGAAGAAAACTGTAGAATGTGCAAAAGTACTTAAAACATCAAATGGTGAATGATTAGAAATGAGTATTATGGATGGATAAATCAAAGTTTGAGGTGTTGAGCTGTTGTTAAAAAGCTTGGTTGGAAAATCCATGAGAAGTTCCCTACAAGCCAGTTACATCTTTGGGAAGTGCTGAAGAAAGCATGGGATGAAACTTTACCTGAAGATCTAGAATAAACTGACTGCTAGCCTAGAATACCTAAGGTGTCATTGCTGCAAGTGGATGATTCTAGGATGAACAAAGTTTGAAGAATAGAGCGTTTATTTAAATAGAAGTAGTCGTTTTTCACATTATAAATGTATCAGGGCTGTAACCATCATAGACATTGAGAGGGACATGTCCCCCCCAATATTCATAATAGTGGTCTACTGATATGTTTTTTTTTTTATGGTTGCTTATTAAATTATTACATTTGCCGCCCCCCCCCCCCCCAATCCTGAATATGTGATTACATCCTTGAAATGTATTGACTGTAACTCTTGATCAATTTAAAGCATCCTCTGTGAATAAAATGATAATTTTCTTTCACAGACATAAAAAAAAAAAAACTGCATAGTGTTTTCAAATGTTTGAGTGGAAGTGTTTTTTTAAAAGATATTGCCTTTGTAAGTAGAGTTAATGTAGTTAGCTGCTATTTGTTTGTACCTTGTAATGTAGCTAACAACTTTTTCAAAAGTGTAGCTTGACTGAAATATAACTACTTTAAATTGAGTAACTTGAAGCTTGGGAAGCTAGACTTTCAAAGCAGCTTCCCCAACACTGGCACGATGGCTCTTATGCAGGTGTTGGAAGTTTGAATTTGGCTTGTATCATTTCCCACTCCCATAACCTCCTCTATTCCCCTTTGAAGATATTTATGAACTCTTTTCTAGCTTTGTTGAAATGACATCCAGGCCGTTGCCTGCAGTCGCACCCTGTCCTTCTGTCTCTTTTGTTCTCTCTGGCCTGATGAATTATAAACAGGCTTGTCTCTCAGCACAGCTCACCGCATGTCCAGAGCTGACGACTCAGCTGTAAGGTGTCCATTTATCTGGCATGGACAGAGGAGCAGAGTTGGGCCTTCACCATCAGTGGATGCTTGCATGGAACACGGTCCCCAGGCCCCACACTGACAGCTCCTCTCTCCCCGTGCCCTTTACCGTCAGCAGGCAAGCATAAAGCAGCCAGCACACATCCATATTCATAGGGAAATGCTGAATGTCATGTTTACCTGTCAAGGTCGTGATTAGGATGAACTGTTATCAGGTATGTAAGTGAACCCCCCCACCGCCACCTTTACACTGTCACCCTCGTGAGTGTCTCAAAACGAGAGCATTTCAACAAAACCATCCAACAGAAGAGCCTTTGATTCTCTGTCTCTATTTATTCTAATGTATCTTGGCATTACAACAGTAGCTCATAATGAGTTCTGATAAATTAAAGGTTTTATTGTTTGGCTGCCATCGCTGTCTTTGATCAACATGCCAATTATGGAGGGTAATTTACCCACTCTCTTCTCCTGCGCTCTTAAGAGGTTTTCCGCCGACTGGAGGGAGTTGACACCCGTTTGACAGATTCTTTTTTAATTCTTTTTTTCCTGTTTTATCATTACAGTTACACACATGCTGGAATTTCATTGTCTTGCACTCGTTTCTCCCTGATAGTTCTGTATGAGACGTAAGAGAAAAGAAAATCTGTTGACTCAATTGGGCATGTCACAGAGGAATCTTTAACCTGAATGGAAGCGTTTTGACTCCTCTTACATGAAATGACAGATGAGGACACAGTCTGTCTTCATCGAGGCAGATGTACACAGACAAGTGCGCCTCTCTCCTAACTAGTGCATGAGTCTAAAAATAAGTAAATAAAACAAACTAACATGCTGAGGGCAGATGGGAGATGGGGAGGGGGGGTGCTTTTTTCATAAACAATATATGAGGAGCTTTTTGCAAGTCAAATCCTTAAAGATTCACCATTGGTTTTCTCTTTTCAACATCTTTTAAAATGCACCACTGCGTGCGAAAAGAAATGGCAAGGAAACATCAGAGGGGGCAGGCAGATTGCGTGTGTGTGTATTAATAAACAGAAAACAATGCATTAACAATATAACGGCTGACATAAAGATTGCCGCCTTCCCTCTGCGCCCCATGTGCTCAAAGCTTCCTCGCATCCCAAAGTGGCCCTGGAGATGTTTACCCAAGTAAATTCACTCTGATCCGTGCCCTCAGATGGCTATGGTCTTATGCAACTAGCATTAGCCTGCTCCCATAGAAGCTTCCAGAATCCGTGCAATGTTGTGTCCAGTAATTAGGTCTCACCGTCAGCCCCCATAGGCCCCTAGCCACCCACCCTCCCTGTCGTTGTTAAAAGTGGATATGAGTTGTAACTGACAGTTGTGCAGTGACCTGTGTGCATCAAAGCATCCTCTCTTTATTGGGTTGTCTTCTGTCCACACTAATGGCCACAGGGGGGGCTGAGCCTCGACTTCACCTGGCCAGCCCTCACAAAGCCAAGTCTCTGGAGCCGACAGGCGGAACGGAAATCGCGCTAACCCACCCCAAACCAAAACACATACAGTATACACACACAAACATGCACACCCACAGTAAATGTACATTTCTCTTGATTTTGCCCTGAGATCAGTGGTAGGTGTCGGTTTGGCTCATTATTATTTACTAGCAATTTTCATAGAGGGCATGTGTCACCTACATAAAGACAAAACTAGAATCTTAGTTGCTGAAACCACATGCATCTAGATTAAGTAACATCAATACTGTTACACGCTCATTACATTTCCCATTTCTCATGCTCACTGGCTCTATAGTATTGGCTCTACAGTTTATTGGTGTATTTATATGGTCAAATTTAGATGAATTTTTATGGTCAATTTTAGATTAATTTTATGCATCATTATTCTTTCTTTATATTATTATTTGGATATTTTGTATTTTATTTTTATTATTAAGTTATGTTTATTATTTTCTTATTATTATTTTATTAAAATATAATTATTTGCTATTGTGATCAAACACCCCACTTACAAAAAGGTCCATGGTATTACCATGTTTATTTTAAGCTATGCACTCAAAAAAAAAAAAAAAAAAAAGAAAAGAAAAAAAAATAGCTCTTTGGATGAAATTGATTCAGTTGTGGACAGTGGTTCCACATGTTTGAAATTAGTTTTCTTTACTTAAAATTAATATGTAATCTCAACACAAACATTTTATGTAGGAAGAATCTATTTGAATTAGGTAAACCCAACAAAATTAGATGAGTCAATGTAACTTAAATAAATCTCTTTTATTTCTTTATGTACTAACTAGTAAATGTTAGTATGCTAAAACATGCTGATTGGAAGCACTACAGAGTATAGTTTAGTAACTTTTCTATGATTAGCACAGCATTAGCTTAAAGAAGCAACCAATGAATTTAATGTGCGACATATACCTGTGCTCATTGTTAGCTCAAGAACTTAAACTCTTCTAAATCTCAACATAACGAAACATTAAACACTAACAGGTATCCCCCTTTATATTCATCTTGCACAAAAACATAAAAAAAAACACTTACTTTAAACATTTACTCTCCTTATCGATTCCCTGGGAAATTGAAATCCCCTGCCCAGTTTCATCAATGCTACATTAACACCACAAAAAGTATTCAAGTAGTCCCAACTCAAATGGATTAAGTAAACTTCCATTTGGCAAATTTAAATAGAAAGAATGCAATGAAATCAAGTTGTAGTAAAATGCTCTAGAATTGTGTTGCTTTAGCTCAGTTTAATTAAGTAAACTGAACAAGCAGCAAAAATCTTTTTTCTTTTTCCTTTTTTTTTTTTTGGTGAGGAAAAGCCACACACACACACACACACACACACACACACACACACACACACACACACACACACACACACACATATATATATATATATATATATATATTGTTTTTTTTTTGTTTTTTTTTACATTAAGAGTACCATTGTATTCACTGATGTTCTTTGGAGTCCAATGTAAATCCCTGGGCACATAAATATGGCATTCATTCAATACCATAGTATAGAACAAAGTACCATGGTAGTACCAATAATATCATCACTGTAACTTGGCGCCACCACAGTATGTTTTTACAAAAGTATCTAGATTTATATGCATCTAGATTTTAATAGTAATGTCAATACTGTCATTAGCTCATTACATTTTCAATTTCTCACATTCACTGGCTCTGTATTAGAGGTTTATTTATATGGTAAATTTTAGGTTCAATTAATGCCCCATATTTTCATAATATTATTAATATTTTTTATTGCATTTTGTATTTTTTTAATCTTGTTATTTTATACACAAAGTCTTATTGTTTATTGTTTTATTTTTATTTTTATCTTTATTTATTTATTTTAATTTATTTTATTTTTTCATTTTATTTTTCTAGTGTAATCAAACACCACACTTAAAAGCAAAGCAGTTTGGTACTTGTACCAAAGTACCATGGTATTACCATGATTATTTTGAACTATGTTTATGCCACATTTTTGTCATTTACATTGAGAGTACCGTGGTATTCTCTGAAGTAGCCTACTTAGCAGTACTATGTAAATACAATGGCACGCGAATATGATATTCATTTATTACCACTCTATTTAATAAAGTACCATGGCAATTTAATCTGATGCCGTCAATGTACATTGGCATTGCCACAGTAAATTTTTTTTCTAAACTCAGTATCCTTTTTGCCTCTACTCTTCACTTCAATGTCTTGACCGATAAAGAATTTCATTTTTAAACCTAATAAACACATACAGCCACGTTTAATTCCAAACATTTACCTGACTTTAAACTCATAAGCCTTTTCACTCCAATAAAGAGTGCTGGCCGAGTGCCAAACTGGACCAAACATCTTTTCATCCGCTGGCTTTGTTAGATTTTCCTCCTATTTATATGAATGGGTTTAGTCTTAAGCGTGAGTAGCCTTAGTTAATCCATGGCAGAGGCACACGCACACACACATGCACTCTAATGTCCCTTTTACAGTGGAAATGTAGGCCACTGAAACTGGCAGAGTGATCGCCCTTAGGCCTGGTAAAGGAAGGAATTGAAGATGAATTAAAAGTACATTAACCATCATCATGGCCTGGCCCATTGATGTTATACTTTTCCTTTCTCTCTAGATTTTGAAGGCCTCTCTCATATACTTAGGCTGCCCTATGCCAGGAGGTATAACTGCTCATTTCCACAGTCCCCTGAACAATGCTTCCCCTTAAACACACACACACTCGCACCCCATCGATCTCTCACGCATTATTTGCTGGGTGACGAGCATTCTCCCTTTGGAGCATCACAGCAGGTGAAGGCTGCAGCCCCTCGGCCAGTGTTTTCTCTTTTTATTTAATGCATCTCAACTTCCTTGTCATATTTTCCTCTCTTTAATTGATACACAGCCCAGCGCCAGTGCCCAGTACAGCATTGTAAGGCTTTTCCTCCAAACAGACCCTTATGCTCCTCTAATAGGCGTCTCTCTCCTCCGAGGCCCTCAGCTGTGTCTGGCCACTGCTGCCTCTTTGCACAGAAGCATCTCTGCGTAGCCCATTAGTTCTCTCTTCCCCCTCCAACCCCAACTCTACCTTACATCACTACCCATGTGTGCCTCGGCCATATTAGGAAGGACGCTGCAACGGTAAACATTCTTCATCTTGCAGGTTTTCTGTTTTGTATGGTTAAAAGATACTGTATTCACTAAAGTTTCTCTGCTCTAATTGTAGCCCACGGAGGTATCAAATGCTGAAGGGCTTGTTTAAACTATTTGTCACCTCTATATTTTGCATTGGTAATCAGCTAGGATTTAACTAGGTTTTGTTTATGTGTATATGGTGGTGTTGTTGTGCATTGTCAGTTAGGGAAAAAAACATTCTGTCTTCTGGCAAACAACCCAACAAAAAGCACATTCCTGGCAGCTATGCTTATTTTTAAGTCATCAAGGTAAGAAGTGCTGAAATGCTAAGAGGAGCAAAGAACTGCTTTGCTTTTCAACAAAACTGTACAATCGTTTTAAACAGTCAAAGACAGGAGAAGGACAGCTTATGTTAGGGAAGATATATAGCAGTGGAAATCCAATAGGATGTCACTCATCATTTTTATATTGACACTTTTTATATTGCAAATTTCACCATTATAAAAAACACCATCAAAAAAACTAAATAAATCTGAGTAAATATTTCATCAACAGTGCTGATTCAGAGTTATTTATTTTATCATTGGGCTTATTGGTAAAAATGGTGATCCCAAACCACTCGCAACTCTGAAATATTCAAGCAGCCATTCTAAAACCGTAAAAAAAAGAGCAAAAATCGAGAAAAGAGGGGTGCACCTAATGCACAGAGGTTGAAAAATCAGGGCACCTTTTGAATCCTCGCCTGCGCGTACATGGAGCGATTGGAAAAGCAGTTTGTTCTACCAAATTTAACAATGATATATCATAATCACAACTTTCGGGGGAGATCTATAAAATCAATGGCTCCACAAGTTGAGCTGGATTATTATTACTTACATGCTGAGAGGGTGTTAAAGCTTTCGGGTATGGATCGAAGTGGTGGCTTAGATCAATGGCATTTGTGGACACTAAGCTCAATAACAAGTCCTTCCAAGAACTGCAAGAGGAAGAAGAAAGGAAAAGATGTGAAAAGCAAATTTGTCAGGAGAGGAGCTAATATCCTGTATGCGCTTGGCTGAACATGAGCGAAAGGAAAAGAGGAAGAGAAAAAGAGAGAGAAATGGAGGCAGTGAAGAGAGAGAGAGAGAGCCAAGGGGTGTATGTATGGATTTCTTTTCTTTAATTGTATCAATACAGATCTAGGTGACTTTATTGATAACATGCCTTCATTGGTATTGGCAGATGGACAAAATAAATTCATTGAAGCATCAGTGTGAATCAGACCTGCTGTGCTGCCCCAACGATACAAAGTGAATGATGACTGAGCTGTCGTGTGCAATGTAAATTTATGAAACGGATAGTTCGGACTCTCAGTTCTGAATCAGAAGCATTTTAAGTCATTGTAAAATGACTATAAATGCACACCTGTGATTGCACATTCTATGATGAGTTTAGGGTTAGGGTTAGGGTTTTGGTAAGTCTTATTTCCAAGATGTTGCTTGTTGACTGCAAATTAAATTAACAGTTTATTGAAATTATCCGTTTATTGAACATCTGTCTCTTTTATCATATTACTGTTGCATCTGTTTTATAAAAGTGTTCTTAATCTGTTCTTAAAACCTCCTTTCCCATGATTTTTACATGGCTCTATGAGGTGGCAGATTTAGGCATGGGCGAAATGGGCAGTTGCCCAGGGCGGTATCTTGTGGGGGGGGGTTGGCACAAGGCACGAGGGGCAGCTCCCCCCGGGTCAACAACTTCGGGGGCGTTTTCATTTACAATCACCACATCTGCCACATCCCCCCCCCCGGTCAACAACTTTGGGAGTATGTTGAAGTGGGTTTCACCTAGGGCGCCATACAAGCTAGAACCGCTACTGGCTCTATGTATGTATCATGGCAGTTTCCTGGTGAAATGAACAATAGAGGAGCTAAAACAACAATTACTTTTATTCACTTTTACACAAATCACAAGTAAAATGGCAGATTATCAGTTCATAAACAATTACTTTTTGCTCAGTTTTTTTCACTATCTTATGCTATCTTATGATGTCTTAACACTTTGTTTATTCGAGTGTGATCAAATTGCATGGTAGCTTAAATGATATCGGACTGGGATATGAGTCAAGAATAGCACACGAGACAGCATGTGAATCGAAAGTGTAAGAGAAGCACCACAAAATGACAATTTTCAGCAATAGAATTTTTCATGTCACATTTGCTTTTATTACAATATTGTTGAGGTTTAGGTTTAAGGTTTTTGGTAGGAAGTTAGGTTTTGTTTGTTGTTGATTTAAAACTCACTTTTCATCTCACATTTGCTTTTTATGACACTATCAGTTAGGGTTAGGTTTAGTGTAGAGAGGTAAGTTTTCTTTTTGTTTCCTTGATTTGGGTGAAAATTTTACTCACTTTTAGCGACACCTCCTCAGAACTGTGGTAATTGTCCAACAATGTGTGGACACAGCTTTGGAATTATAGTAGAGCTCTCAAAAGTAAAAAGCGATTAATTAAAAAAGTTTAACGCGTTAATTAACACTTGTTGGAAGGGCGGAACTGACATACACACCACAAACACACGGCAGTGATTCAGTTTCAGTGATAAAGTGATGGGGAAATGAGCTCTTAATGCTATTTATTGTACAAAACAAGCCTAAATGGAACTTGTGACAGAAATTAAGTATTTTTCAGCCTCAGTAAGGTGCATTTTAATTACCACTGATGCACAACAAGTCTAAAATATCACCAAAACGCAGAATGAGACGTTTTTGTCTGCTAGCGCTTTTTATGTGGAGTTCAAAACGGCACTTAATGCTGGCTCTGACACCCTGACGCGAATCATGAATGTGGCTTTAACAAAGCGGATAGTCACAGTCTGTTGTCTGACTAATATTGTGGAGGATGAGAGTTTAAGAGATTTAATGCCCATTGCAATGAAAATGCAACCTATGGGGAGACTAGTTCTTTCAATTAGTCAAACTCCCACTTAGACTTTGGGTAACGTTTAATGTTACATTAATGTAAATTACATTTAATGTGCATTTTTATATTTATACTATGGAAGGCTTTGTTTGGAAAATGTTAATAAAGCATCATATTGTTACATACATGTATTTTTTTTTTTCTTTCCTAAGAAGGAAATAAATGGATTTTGACTGGAAAAGAAGTATGTTTAGAGTCAAATTTCAGCACTTTCAAAATCTGCAATAAATCTCAATTAACTACGAAAAAATGTATCGACTGACAGCACTAGTTTACAGTCATTTTATGACTTTGATTGAAGTTTGTCTAATCAGAATTTAGAGTCAAACTGTCGGTTTATGGAGAGGTCTTAGGCACGAGTTTTAGTTTTACCAGTGACGTACTGGCTTTAATAAACACTGTCTGTATGCAAAAGTGAAAGAATTGTGAAACACGTGAAATGTGCTTTTTGCCCGCTCAAACTTATGGTAATTATTGACATTCTCCCTCTGAAATTCAGACTGAAAGACATTCATATGTCTGGTTCCCACTTTGTGTGTATTTGTGTGTTAGTGCAGGTGATAGGTGATGTTCAGATGCCATAATTGGATCTGCAAAAGTCAAATTTCCTGTTTGGTGCTGAAGTCCTGACAACATGACAAAGGATGGTGTGTTTAGATAATGGAGATGTTTGGCCACAGGGATGGCATTAATCGTGAGAAGAATGACAGCCAGCTGGGAGTGTGTAGCTGCCTAAACTCTGAACAAGATGAAACAAAATAAGCAAGACTGATTTATCCCCCTGTTGCTGGTCAGTAAAGGTGTCGCTCTAGTCATTTTAAGGTGCAGATTTGGGGAATTTGGTGCCCTTTAGTCCAGAGAATTGGAAAGTCCTCACATCAATAGTTACTCAGAGTATTTTAATTAATAATACTACTCAATATTACTACAATAATATATTAATGTACTTATAGCAAACTTTACATGGTTCTCTGATAACTGTCATTTTTATGATATTTTTATGAAAGGCAAAGTGAATAATTTCTGCAACCCTTGCATCACTAAACAGAAATGCAACAATAATGATTTTCAAACAGGATTCCCGAACACACTTCCTGTATTCCTTTGGTAAGATTAAACAGATAGCCACGGGCCATATTTAGACCACTGGTTGAGCCAATGTTGCTTTGTCGGGCTGGTCGTAATGCTCAAACAAATATAGAGCCAAAGTGTTTACACTTGTTGGTGAAATCAATGTATATATGGCTAACTTATACACTGATCAGCCACAACATTAAAACCACTGACAGGTGAAGTGAATAACACCAATTATCTAGTTACAATGGCACCTGTCAAGGGGTGGGATATATTAGGCAGCAAGTGAACAGTCAGTTCTTAAATTTCATGTGTTTGAAGCAGGAAAAAATGGGCAAGCGAAAGGATCTGAGTGACTTTGACAAGGGCCAAATTGTGATGGCTAGACGACTGGGTCAGAGCATCTCCAAAACAGCAGGTCTTTTGGGGTGTTCTCGGTATGCAGTGGTTAGTACCTACTAAAAGTGGTCCAAGGAAGGACAACTGGTGAACCGGCGATAGGGTCATGGGCGCCCAAGGCTCACTGATGCGCATGGGGAGTGAAGGCTAGCCCGTCTGGTCCAATCCCACAGAAGAACTACTGTAGCACAAACTGCTGAAAAACTTAATGCTGGCCATGATAGAAAGGTTTCAGAACACACAGTGCATCACAGCTTGCTGCATATGGGGCTGCGTAACCGCAGACCAGTCAGAGTGCCCATGTCCACCTCCGAAAGCACCTACAATGGGCAAGTGAGCATCAGAATTGGACCATGGAGCAATGGAAGAAGGTGGCCTGGTCTGATGAATCACATTTTCTTTTAGATCATGTGGAAGGCCGGGTGCGTGTGCATTGTTTACCTGGGGAAGAGATGACAGCAGGATGCACTATGGGAAGAAGGCAGGCCGGCGGAGGCAGTGTGATGCACTTGGCAATTTTTTGCTGGGAAACCTTCTGGCATTCATGTGGATGTTACTTTTACATGTACCACCTACCTAAAGATTTTTGCAGACCACATACACCCCTTCATAGCAACTGTATTCCCTGATGACCTCTTTCAGCAGGATAATGCGCCCTGCCACACTGCAAAATGGGATCTGCTGCTAACGTCTTGGTGCCAGATACCACAGGACACCTTCAGAGGTCTTGTGGAGTCCATGCCCCGATGGTTCAGAGCTGTTTTGGTGGCACGAGGGGGACCTACATGATATTAAGCAGGTAGTTTTAATGTTGTGGCTGATTGGTGTATACTCTGCATATTAAGCATATTTTAACATTGAGAAAATTACACGCTTCACCTTTAAGCCAAGTAAAAGTTGTCCAAATCCTTTGTAAAAGAAAAAGACAGCAAAGACAGAAAATAAATTAGTAACACCAATTCTCAGATCATTCTAGTATTTGATATTTGCTAACACAGACTACAATGAAGTCCTTGAATTAGATTAATAAGAGAACTTGACAAGGGCAGTTAAACTATTTTCACAAAATACTGCAGAGATGAGATTTTCCCATTCTGAAGATAATTTGCTCTATTAATTATGAGTTTTACAATTGTAAAGCCCCAGATCAGTCACCAGCTCTACAGCACGAGTGCCTCCGATTTGCATATAAAATGCATTTCTCCATCTGTCAAGTCATTCTGAGTAAAAAGCTTTTTCATTTTCTCTTTTCTTGCCAACTGATCTGTTTGCGCTTTGATTACACATTCAAACATTGACCAGGCCCTTGTCCAAACAGCAGTATTGAAGAGCAGAGGAGAGTGGCTAGTGAAGTGTAGTCAAACATCTCTCCTTGCCTGGAGGACAACACCACATCACTGCGGTGGGGTGCCCTCGCACAAGGAGAACCACACAACTCAGTGGATGGCAAGGAGAAAGGGACAGACACATTTCAGGAGAAGAAAAAAGCAAACGGCAGATGTGAGAGTGTTAAAGCTCTGGGTAAAAGAGTACTAATGAGGGCCCTAACTACTTTAAATGGGGCCCGTCTTTTCACCCTTGTTTTGGTAAAGATGAGAGATGGAGTGAGCAAAATAAAAAAGGTGGCGTAATTAAACAGCCTAATGAGTTTGTGGGTCTTTTGTCAGCACGAGTTGGGGGGGGGGGGGGGGGGTTATTTTATGGCTCGAAAATCTTCTCTTTCAATACTGTCAAAGAAGTTTCTTGCAGAGTAGTTATCACAGCATGTCAAATTGCTCTATCTCGAGAAATAATTTAGATTTTTTTTTCTCCTTGCAGAGTGCTGCGAAACAAAAGGCACCCCTCTGGTCTAATTTGCCTTGGTAGGGTCCCTCCGGGTGGGGGGTCCGCATGGACAGAGAGAGCCCTCTCTCCTCACTGGAGGATTAGAGGGTCGGGAGGGGCGAGGTGAGGAGGGAAACGAAGGGGTGACATAGCCCGCTTGCAATTTCCCCCAAAATGCTGCAATTGTCTCTGAGCTTGAACAGGGCAGAGCAGCAGCACTCATTTTCGCCTCCATTCATTACCTTTCCTGTATTTACTTATCTTTGTCTCAAAATTGTAAAAATCAAAGTGTTTAAAGGGCCTCTTTCATGTGGAGAAAGGTTTTTAACAGCGCATTTTGCTCTGACACGGCTGAGTTAAGGCCAAGGGAACGCTTACACTCTGAAGAAAGTATGAATAGCAAATGAGTACTTTTCTACTTCTCATTGCTATTATATACTGAATTAGATCCTTGATTTCTTCAAATTACATTTCCCAAGGGCCCCCCGTATAATGTGTTCCTTTTTGGCTGATGTACAATTTTATGGTATCAAATTAGCACAAAGAAAATTACACCATTCTTCCTCATGAAGGCGCCTTACGTAGTATTTTTACATCATCAGGTGTCACATCTTTTAATGATTTATATATGTCTTTGAAAATAATTCCTGTGATCGGGCATTCTTGGCTCAAGATCTCTTGGCAGGAGTTTATGAAAGTTAGCTAGCTACGATGGATTTACATGCTAATAAATGCAGGCAATGGGGAAAAATATATCCTTCTCTGTTTACAATAAAATAAACTTAATTGACATTGTCATTCCAAATGAACGTCAGAGCTGAAAGGTTCACAGTTGGCTCTGTTCTTTTGCGAATGTACAAATGATTTCCAAGAAATTATTGCCGGCAGCTTTATGCTAACAAGATTAAAAGCATGATTTTTTTTTTTTTTTTTTTTTGTGCCCGCTAAAGATGTGTAGACAATATCTTAAACTTGGAATGAACAAAAGTTTCTCATGGGGAAAAAGAACTGAAAGCGCTCTTTGAAGAGTTGCTGAAAGTACTGCGAATTTCAGGATGCTAGCGTAGGATCAACTAGCATAGCATTTGACTAAGTGCCAACTGACGTGCACTCAGAGCCTATATTTTTTACATTTGTAATTCTCAAGCTAACCGTGTCTTTAACAGCTGCTGCACATCTCAATGCATTTGTCTAGCTCTTATTGTGTTCTTTATCTGAGGTGTTTTTGACAAAGATTTTAATATGCACAGTTTAAAGGTCCTTTTCCTTGTCCTGATTCCCATTTGCACACCAAGCCAAGTGAAATGGAGTTAGTCTGTTATCATTTCAAAGTCACTTGAATTCTGTTTTTCCTTCATTATTGTATTTATTCTGAAACGTGTTGGCTGTTCCACTATGCTGAAGAGCCTCGAATCTTCAAAGACAGACCTTGAAATTGAATGGTGAATGGAGCTGTTAGCATGAACAATGTTTAATTCAACAAAGAGCGGACGTAATAACAATGCACCTTCCTGTGAGAAACCGAAGGCCAAAACAGTAAGGAGTTAATAGAATGCAATTTAAAACAGTTCTATCTCCAGTAACAAATGTACCTGCACAGACTAAAATGCCCATGTTTGCTCCTTTATTGTTTTGTCTTAAAAGACAATTGTTTCGTTGGTATGTGGAGTGGAAGAGGAGGAATAAATTCTTTAAATCCTTTAATTATAATCGTAAGAGTTGAACAAATGCTGGAGTGGAACAAACTATAACGCTAAACATCAAAACTTAGCACAACATAACTCTTCAAGGACTGACAAAGGAGAGTATAAAACTAGTGGACATTTATACAAAAGGAACTAATGAGGGAATAGGATACAGGTGAGGATAATAAGAAACAGATGGAAGTGATTAGGGCAGTGAACTATGGGAAATGCAGTCCAGTGGAAAACTTCAAAATAAGAGTCCTTGAAGAAAATGAAGAAAATGAGGGAGACAGACTGTGATAACATTGGGGCTCATGAAGCCAAGCATTTAGCATTTATATGCAGATCTGTGTCAGGTCTGTTTCTATTGGTAGAAGCTTTAAGCAAAATCTTAACTCTTTTAACCCTGCAAAATCTTAATTATTTTAAACCAGCGAAATGTTAATCCTTTTAAACCATCCCAATGACACCACGGTGACTGCTAGAATCTCAGCCTGTTTGGCAGACATCTCGGCCTGGATGAAGGAACATCACCTGCAACTTAACCCAGCGAAGCCTGAGCTCCTTGTCTTTCCAGCCAACCCTGCTGTTGAACACAACATCAACATTCAGCTGGGTTCAACTACAATAACGTCTTCCAGAACTTTCAGAAATCTAGGGGTAACCATCAATAACCAACTCAATTTCACAGACCACATCTCAAAGACAGCACAGTCATGTAGATTTACACTCTTCCACTTTCTCTCTGAACATACCACACAACGTCTTGTTCAGTCACTTGTCATAACTAGACTGGACTACTGTAATGCTCTCATTGCAGGCCTCCCTGCATGCGCAATTAGGCCCCTGCAAATGATCCAGAATGCAGCAGCATGTCTACTTCGTACTCAAACCACAAGGATATAACTCCACGTTTACAATGATTAAGCCAGTTATTTTCTGTAATCAGACTCTGGGATGGAAAGGTTTCTTTATTTGAACATTTTTAAATAGATCTTATGTCATACATGGAGATTATATAAAGTACACGAAAGCAATGTGATCATTATCATCGCAAATACTCTGTATAATCTTTACTCAATAAATATATATATATATATATATATATATATATATATATATATATATATATATATTGTGACTTACTATATACCCCTGTCTTGTTCTAATGCTCTTTAATGTGAAAGGTACTCTTGTATGTATATATTCTTGCATTCATCTAATGAAAAAAACTGTGTTTCCTGCTCACATACATCCTGTTTAAAATAATTAAACAACATGACTCCATTTTTCTTTACTTCATCATCCCTGAGTAATGATTGTACGATGAGGTAGGTTTGTTTAGATTAAGTATTTGAGATGAATTGTACATAAAATAGTCCTTAATAATTTCACGCTGTGGGCACTGTCATTGAAACAGACTGCAGCGGAAGCTGTTTTATGCTACTAAGCGAAGCTTCCGCTCTACGAACGCGGAAGTGTGATAAAGGCCTGTATAGATACTGGCATCTTTCGCTAAAACACACTGCAGAAAACAAGAATATAGCAAAGTGAACTTCGTGTGTCTGAAATGAATCTGACCGTTCAGCAAAACCAGGTTTGTGACAAGACAACATGCTTCCAGAGCGTCTTTAAACAATTACGTTTTTTCTGTCTAAAACTGGCTTTATTATGATCAGCATGTTTAAAGTCTTTCACAAAAAGATTATTTTTGTGAAAATTAATCAAAGATGTGATCATCTCTGGCATAGATGGCAAGGAAAAATAACCAGAAATGTGATATTACTAGTAATGTAGTGGAGTTCTCATGAGAATGTTTCCATTATTTAATATTTATATTCTATTTATAGGCCTACTTAATTTTAGCTAACAGTATTTTATGCTTTATTATTGAGATGTACATTGTTTGTTGTTGGAGATTTCACTTTAAGGAAAATATAAAATCGGTCCATTCAGACTTTTACATTTTCCACATTTTCTCTCGGGGGGTACCCCATAACCCCTATAATGTATCTTTCTTTAGTCTGCTATGCCCCTTAGGTATCTAAAATTATTCAGTCACAAATACTGGACTGCTGTCATTCAGCACCAAAACAAACAATTGATTTTATCTTTTAATATTCATATGAAAATGCACTCGGTTGATGAACTAATTGAAATATTTTAATCTTTTGGTAGGAGATCCCCCAAACCCCACTACTTTGGCTTTGTCTCTGGGGCCCCAATGTCATAATCCTTGCCTAATACTTTCTTCCACAGAAGAAAACATCAGGGTTTGGAACCAAACGAGGGAAGTATTTTACAGGTTATTGACATGTATCGGTAATTTGTTTTGCAGACTGATCTCACAGTGATATTGGAAACAGTAGGTTGACTTTTCTTAAGCTACAATTGGCCTGTGCTTACCGAAATGTGAAACACTGCCCCTAGTTGCCAAAGTAAGTGTTGTTGGGGTGTATGAAACCCAGGTCTCCCATGCTGCTGATATGCTTCCAGTGGTGCCACAGGGGAAGGTAGGCACACTGGAGCCGATGCAAATATATCTGATAGGAGATGCCGCTTGTCAGTAAGTTGGCATAATGTGGCCGATCCTAGGGTACTGGAACTCTCAGAAAAAACATGCCGACTTCACATGTGATCATGTTGAAATAAACGAGTGAATGAGTAACATTCGAGTCAAATTTGTTCACAGATGTTTCCTTTCTAAACTTTATGGTTGAGTTTAGGTTCGGGTAAAGGGTTAAACTTAGAAAACGTTGTACATTTTTGTATGAGCTAACTAATATGTTTTAGCCATTTCATACTATTATTACGACTTGTCAGGAGACCAGGTTGGGAAATGTGCATTCAGTGAACACCGATTTTGTTTATCGATGAGGGTGTTCTCTGTGAGCACAGAGAACCCGCCCCCCCCCCCCCAAATCCAACTTAATTACTGCTATTCCTGTGGTAATACGTAGCTGATTTGAGAGAGATTATTAGGTGGGATATTGAGGAAGGCCTCTGGGGTCCTGGACCTTGTGGATCAGAGAGAAAGAGAGAGGCAGAAATAGAGAAATAGTTAGATTGAGAGAGATAGAGACATGCCATATTCTCAAATTATTCTGGGGGGCAAGCGCTCCCAGGCAGCTTATTCAGCTGAAGCCTGGTAATTAAATTATAATTTAACCTGCTGACTCGAGAGCAGAAGGCCCCGGCTGGGCTGGGGGTGGTAGATCACTGACAGGATTTATACTTAATGAAATAATAAAGCAACATCGGCAGCAAGACTTCGCACACAAGTCGGCATATGCTCAATGTTTACGTTTGTGTGTGTTTTTGAATAAAAATTTTTTTTGTTTTTGTTTTTTGCTGTAACTGCAGATGTATATATTGTTCTGTTCTTGCCTCACCATAAATAACATGATCCCTGCCACCTACTCTAGCGAGACATAACAAGTGGATAAAAGTACAAAAAAGCACTATAAAATTATTAAAAACGACTCCACATTCAAAGTCTGGAAAGTTCATGAAGGCAGTCACATCTCATTCAAAAATATACATCCAAAGAATGTTACAATCGGTCACAAGACACATGAAAACCAATCATTTAAAATTCAGATCATTTAATTTTTACATTTAGCCTCGGGTAAATTAATGGAATGCTCTGAAATGAGTTAAACACAGCTTCAGAGTGACATGTTAAACGTTTTGGTGGGGCAGGCAAAAAGTCACCCCAGTGTCATGTTGTGTTGTTCCTCTTGTGCTCCACGTAAACAAGATAGGCCTACGATTTTGGACATGAGGGTGAGTAAATAATGACAGAATTGTCATTATTGGATGAACTATCCCTTTAAATGGGAGAAGGTCAAATGTGAAGGGAAATAACAGTAGGAGAACTGTGAGAGAGAGAGTGATGCATACTTCGCGCCCTCCATGCACAGCGCCATTTCAAGGCAGTGCCTCTCATCTGCGGCAGAGGTTGGTAAGATGGACTCCCTCCTTAGCGTTAGCACTCACTAACCCAGCCTCTGGCTCATTAACCCCCCCCCACACACACACACGCACCCCACCCTGCCCCAGCACTGGCCTGCCTGACAGACAGCTCAAGTTAGCAGTCCCTATGGGTACGGAGAAAAAGTGGCAAATGACTGGAGCACAAACGACAGGTGCAGTTAAAATGGTGCGGCACAGAAAGGCTGCAGGACAGAGAGGCTGGACCACAGTGCAATCACTAATGAGGCAGTTCAACCAGTGCTTCGGTTTTCTCTGTTCCATTTTCAGCTTTTTCCAAATATTAATTCAAGAAAGAGTGAAAGGAAAAATGTTATTTCTTATTTTTCAGTAAATTAAAGACATCTCAATATCTTTTGTCCCTTATAAAAAGTACTGTGGCACAGTGGTACAGTGATGGTATCAGATTGTTTTACAATGGGACTTTATGAATACCATATACATACAATGCATTAGGGTCTTAAACGTCTGTAATATGTTTCAACATGAAACTGACCTGAAAGTTGTTAGACTGTTAAAAAATGTAAATAAAGAAAGTTATGACATCAAACAAATAAGAAAACATCTAAGATTCTGCACTATTTCTAAGTCACTAATCAAATGTAAGCAAATTTGTGACATTGACCATGTTAACCCCTTTTACAAAAGGTCAAATTTCCTTACTTCCATTGAAGCACACAAGATGCTCTTTAGAACATTCTCGAATCAAGCTGGAAAGCATGGATGATCAGGTTTTGCACAAACTTGTGGTGTCCATGCCAGCTCGAGTGCATGCTGTCATTGCAGCAAGAGGGACATACCAAATATTAAGAAATTCTGGAATCATGTAAATTTTTCAATTCAATGTATGACTCAAATTTGTAATAGTTACTTAGAAAAAGGCCAAATAGAAGCATTTGCACTAGTGGTCTCAGACTTTTGGACCCCGCTGTAACCCACTGGTACTCCAATGAATACCATGGTATTGGTATAACTGGTGCCACTGTACTTTGTTTTGTTCTTTGCATTCATTTTGTAAATATATGGTATTTGGCTGTTGTAGAGCACATTGTAGATGTGTTTGAAAACACAGAAATACAGAGACCGTCCCCTTGTTGTTTGAATGTTTTTATGTTTTGGTAGCCACTTTGCCCATGATGTGATTTGACTCTGTCTCTCTCCCCAGCAGCTGATTTGCATCACTCAGCTCACCTCCTCACCCAATCTCTCCTCCACCTTTTTATCTGTCTGCCCACCACCTTCAGTCCAGCCTCATGTATAAAGTAATCAGATTTTCCCAGCAGCTCCTGGATAGAGAGAGATGGATTTGAGAGAAAGGACGGGAGGGAACGGGGGAGATGGAGGGGACATAATAGATCAATTTATGCTGCTCTGGAGAGGGATGGGGTCTAGCCAATCCCCTTTCTTTCTTTCTTTCTTTCTTTCTTTACTAATGCCCGTCCTTTCTGTCTGTCCGTCCTTCCTTACATTCTTCCTTCTGTTCGTCCTTCCTTCCTTCCTTCCTTCCTTCCTTATTTATCCTTTCTTTCTTTCTTTCTTTCTTTCCTAATGCCTGTCCTTTCTGTCCGTCCGTCCTTCCTTACATTCTTCCTTCTGTTCGTCCTTCCTTCCTTACTTATTTTGCCTTCCTTTCTTTCTTTCTTTCTGTTCATCTGTCCTTCCTTCCTTCCTTATTTTTCCTTCCTTTCTTTCTCTTTTTTCTTTCTTTCTTTCTTTCTTTCTTTCTTTCTTTCTTTCTTTCCTAATGCCTGTCCTTTCTGTCCGTCCGTCCTTCCTTATATTCTTCCTTCTGTTCGTCCTTCCTTCCTTACTTATTTTGCCTTCCTTTCTTTCTTTCTTTCTGTTCATCTGTCCTTCCTTCCTTCCTTATTTTTCCTTCCTTTCTTTCTCTTTTTTCTTTCTTTCTTTCTTTCTTTCTTTCTTTCTTTCTTTCTTTCTTTCCTAATGCCTGTCCTTTCTGTCCGTCCATCCTTCCTTATATTCTTCCTTCTGTTCGTCCTTCCTTCCTTACTTATTTTGCCTTCCTTTCTTTCTTTCTTTCTTTCTGTTCATCTGTCCTTCCTTCCTTCCTTACATTCTTCCTTCTGTTCGTCCTTTCTTCCTTACTTTCCCTTCCTTCCTTCCTTCCTTCCTTTCTTTCTTTCTTTCTTTCTTTCTTTCTTTCTTTCTTTCTTTCTTTCTGTCATTTCTGTCTGTCCTTCCTTTCCTTCCTTCATTTTCCTTCCTTTTCCTTCTTTCCTTCCTACCTTCCTTTTTACTTCATTCTTTCCTTTCTTTTAGCTTGTTGATATGGCTTTCCTCAACAGGCTGCCCTTAAGCTCGGCACACACCGTTTGTTGTCTTTGTGTGATTTCATTTGTGCAAATAAACAGCATGGGTGAATGTAGGAGAGATGTGCCCTGCCATGGCTAACGACAGGTATTTACTACACACATTAACACACACATCCACACACACACAAATATACTTTAAAGCGGCATGCTTATGCCATCGTTATCCTGAACTTCCTTCACATACAGAATATTTTTCTGTGAGAAGGTGAAAAGTACCATTCTAATTCATGCCACCCCCAGTGCTCATTATTCACAGCCTGCTTTCAATGCCTGGCCTATCTGATGATTATTAAAAGGATTATCAATGCGGTAGTTATAATTAGTGGTAATTGAAGGGAAGCAGTTGCCCCTGCCATAGTAATTATTGATGCAGATCAGAGGGGATTAAACTTCATAATGTAGAGATTGCTCAGAGGCAAAGCGACGTGGTGCTTTCTGATCATTTGGTTCAGAGAGAGTTCTCTAAGAAATATAGCAGTGAATCGAAAAAGCTCTCTTTGTCTTTATCTCCACTTGACTATTTGAGCTTCCGAGATTTCACCAGGCAGACAGCTTGTCTTCAGTGGTGAAACCACTCACCGCCGGGCCTTTTCTCATCAGAAAGAATACTTGAATGGCAAATTACTTTACACTCAAATACGTTCTGCCAGCCCTATCGGCTCTGCAAGAGAAGATGTTTTCACAGCATTACCAGTTCCTGATCAGATTAGTGAAAAGAGCATGCTTGTTTTTTAGTTTGTTTGTTGTTAGACAGTTTCAGTTAGACATTTGACTTTTTATGAATTTCAGTGCACTGCAATACCGCCAATCCATGTTGCTATACTAACTACAGGTACTACTACAGATGTAACATTTATCATTTTGATTTTTAAAAGAAAAAAAAATGCTATATTTGTGCAATTGAATTCTTCTCCAAGCTGTTCTTCATCACTTTCTGCACAGAGATGGACATTAGTAAGACTAGACATCATATTTGATTTGATGTGAATGAAAATGAAGCTGTGACTGACAGAAGTACAGTCTGTTCAACATGAACCATACCATGGTGATTTTCTTAACACATTTTTTTCTGGAGTCTTGTAAATGTGGAATTTTTTTAAAACAGAATGTTTCAATGTTTCGGATATACTATATAGTGGCATATATTTTATATTTGTCTTTAGATCAAAAGGTTTCACAAGACATTGAGAAACAAAAAACAATGTGTCTCAACTTTTGAATACCAGTATACATTCTAAAGATATAATATTTATTGTTTTGATTTTCATAAACAATTTGAACATTCTTTCTGCAAAACTCCCTGTACTCTCAACAATCTGGTCTCTCTTCTCTGCGGCCTCTTGACTGACAGGATGAGTATTTGTTGTTGTGGGCCAGTGGTCAATTGAAGCTTATTTAAAAAAAGTTGAGGGCATGGAGGCACATCTGTTCCTATCAGTGGTGTACAACTGCACTCTAGGCCCTGCCTGTGTTATTCATGCAATATTTAGATGACAAGTCCAACTGAAGAGCTGCTATGGTGAGGCTGTGTGTCTGTGAGCTATGGCGAGGCTGTATATCTAAGATCTGATTTCTTCTGCGTCAGAGTGATGGACGTTGAGCGTCTAACCCTCTTTAGATGCTCTCATACTGATGGTGGTAGTGAGTGCATTCAAACGCAGTCCATCGCTATTGCAACAGTGTCAAAAATGAGAAGAGATGCTACCAATAAATCAAAAGTTATTATGCTTGATTAAGGATTTCTAGAATATTCTGCATTTATAGAGTGCTTTATTGTAGCACATATTTTTTTGCATGCAGATTGTTAATATTATGAGTACATAAACATATCCACACTCTCTGTATGTATACATTTGCTGACATTTATGTATACTATATGTCTATTACAGAGAGACAGACACGTACTTATTTTACATAATATTACATTTTCTGAATTTTTATGCCATCATGTTTTTTGTTTAGTTCACAAGCAAAATAATTAGCTCCAAATTTTTCCTACCTTCCTGTTGATTTATGTCAATAAGTCTAGAGTGAGAGTGATTTTCTGCCAGTCTGATCTATCAATGGCAGCTATTCTGAGGTTTACCGGCACCTTTTCCCCTTTCTGAATAACATCAGGCTTAGTGTGGTTGATAAACAGTGGAACAACACTCAAAAATAACCCACTTTCCCAAACATGGTTTCATATTCAGAAATATTGTTCATTTTTGTTTGTTCTGGATGTTGCGGGAACACATACTATGTGTATTTGCCTTCTATCTCTGTATGTGTGTGTGTTTTTGCATTGGTTTTCACTTGCTTACTCCACTATTGTTTTTAAAGACCCCCCTTGCTTCATTCATTCAAAGCTGTCGCTTGTTTTTGACAGACTCCTGTCTTCTGTCAACCCTGATATGATGCGTTTCTGTGGCTTTGCACCTCTAAAAACAAAGCTGCTGCTTGCTAAACAAACCCCTGTATCTCTGGCGGCTTGCTTGCAGAATGTCGTGCATGTGGCAGTGGCCTGCTTGATATCACATAGATTCCCAGTAGTCCACATTCACTGCTGTTGGGCTGGCACTAACTGTACTCCTCTGTGCCAAGAGAACTCCCTCCGTTACAGGGATGAGAGAGAGAGAAAGCATGCACCTATTGGCAAAGTGTTGAGTGTGTGTTCCACATGCTGTAGCTGTTTGTCCGTCAATATCAGTGCATCATTTACAAGCAGAAACAATGGTACTGTACCTGTTGTAAACCATAAGGGGATGCCGGAGTCTCTCCATGGTCTTAATAGTACACCCAAAGCAGGGGTTTATGTGTCCCAGGGGGAACTTAAAGGGATAGTTCACCCAAAAATGAAAATGCTGTCATCATTTACTCACCCTCATGTAGTCCCAAACCTGTATGACTTTCTTCCATGGTGCACAAAAGGAGATGTTAGGCACAATGTTAGGGACCTCAATCACCATTCACTTTGATTGCATCATTTTTCCATACAATTGAAGTGAATGGTGACTGAGGCTAGCCTTCTGCAGAATGTAAGAAAGAAAGTCAAAAGGCTTTGGAACAACATGAGGGTGAGTAAATGATGACAGAATTTTGATGTTAAGGTTACATGGGGTACTTGGAATGATTTCGATTTTTAAAAGATTTCGATTTTGCTTTGTCACACTTATTAAACAGACACTACTTAGGAGAGTAGTCAAAAGATTAATTTAATCGCAATGGGTGTCATGATTCTCCTATCACGTGTCAGCCAATCACAACACAGAAACCAATATCACAGTAAATGCAGTAAAATAGCAGATATTTCTCAAATTGCATATAAGCGTAAGGGAAAATCAAACACTTAATTCAAGTTAAGGCTCGGTCTCATTTAAGTTTGCATAGTGAAATTCCGCAGGAGAAGGCGTGGGCGGATGTTATGCGAGTGTGACAACCGCAAAAACTACTCGGCAAGCAGCATCAGATGTTGCATGCTTTTATGCTGCACTTTATACTCTGGGAGAGTGTAGTAGTTCACCCAAAAATTAAAATTCTCTCATCACTTACTCACCCGTATGCCAACCCATATGTGTGACTTTCTTTTTTCTGTTGAACACAAATAAAGATTATCTCCGCTCTTTAGGTCCATACAGTGAAAGTGAATGATGGCCAAAAAGCACATAAAGGCAGCATAAAAATAATCCATAAGACTCCAGTGGTTAAATCCATAACTTCAGAAGTGATATGATAGGTATGGGTGAGAAACAGATCAATATTTAAGTAGTTTTTTACTATGAATTCTACTCCCTGGCGAAGAGGTGATGATATACACAAAGAATGTGAATCAGCAAAAACAAAAGAAGAAAAATGTGAAAGTGAAAGTGGAGATATATAGTAAAAAATGGCTTAACCCTTGTGCGACCTTCGGGACATTTTTGGTCTTTTTCATTTTTGTTTTTTCGATCATTTTGGCTGTGTTAATGCCAACGGCATAAATGTTGCCAAAGGTGTGTATTTTTTAGGGGAATTTTGATATTTCAACCTCAGTTCCTATAATACATCTATAATACACTGTGTTCACAAAATAGTTACACTCAGGACCTTAAGGACAAAAATGTCCCCAATGAAACCCATTAAAACTGCCATTAAAGCATGAATCAAAGCACCATTTTTCTCATGTTTAGCCTATGGAGCAAATACATGCTTTTTTCCTATTTTCTGTTTGCTGTATTATAGAGCACTGCAGGCCAATTGAATAAATGATGCAGCTAAAATTGTGTGTTTTGTATGTGTGAATTGAGAAATTTGTGTGTGTGTGTGTGTGTGTGTGTTAAAAACAACTGTGGCATTATGTAAACAAACTGGCATTTAAATGGTTAAAATCCTGAAAATGAATGAATATTTGGTAGTTATGATCAGGACTGATGTTGGTTAAAAAATCTAAGTCAGTGAAAGTGGAAAATAATATTAATATATAATATTTTTATGGCAGTTTTTTGATGCAGACATTTTTGTCCTCTAAGGTCCTGAGTGTGAGTTTTTTTTTTTTAAATCTGACACTGCGCAAAAAATAATAATGCATCAAAATTAATGTTGTTGCCAATCATTGACATATCCCAGACTGATAATAATAATAAAAAAAATCCCCTTAGCATTTCGTATATGGAAAAAAATTTTTTTTTTTCATAAACAACAACAGTGGCATTATATAAACAAACTGGCCTTTAAAGGGTTAAGATCATGAAAATTAATGAATATTTGGTAATTATGATCAGGACTGATGTTGGTTAAATAAATTGATATATAAATAATATTAATATATAATATTAATATGGCAGATTTTTGACACGGACATTTTTGTCCCCTAAGGACCTCTGAGTAACTTTTTTTTATTGACAAACAAGGGTTAAATATTGATCTGTTTCCCATCCACAGTTCTGAAGAACCTTCAAAGTTCTGGCCACCATTCACTTGCACTGTATGGACCTACAGAGCTGAGATATTCTTTTAATTCTGCTGTGTTCAGCAGAAGAAAGAAAGTCATTCACATCTGGGATGGCATGAGTGTGAGTAAATGTTCATTTCTGGATGAAATTTCCCTTTAAGCAACTCACCACTAAAATGATTTTCTCATCCATTGTGAATATTCACTTCCTATTGGTCAATGCTGCGAAATTTCTTCATCGGCGAAAGTTCTTCAGGCGAAATTCATGATTGTGCAGATTCCCATTGAGATTACTATTTCACCCATGGAATTTCACAGTGCAAAGGTAAATCTGACTGCACCTTTAGGTGTGTCACTTGGAATGCTAAATGCTGAAAGCTGTTCTGATGGGGCTGTAGAGGTACATAAGACAAAAAGGTTGAAAAACACTGCTATCCTCAATATTACCATTTCAATCACACTCTTCCTCCAGAGACGAAGCAGCAGCATTGCTCTGATGGCCCTTCTCATTTGCTCTAAATGCCTGGATTGCAGGAACATTAGGAATTCTTCTCATGACAAGTCTGTTGTCTATTGCAAGCAGGCTATTATGATAAGCAGACATAATGGTTGTTGTAATTTTTCATCAAACTGTTCCAATATAGCCACAAAAAAGCAGGGAATGGGCGGCTTATGAGGCCGGTCACGCAAAAGCAGATGCACCATAATGATGCTTTTATAATAACTTAAAAGCGCTAAAGAGAATGGTCTCATTCCCCTCGTGCGTTTTTCTTTTCTAAGTGATAGGCTATTGTACGGCAACAGCTCTCTCTCTCTCGCCTCCCAAACATAACTTATTTAGAAATAAAGTCAAGCGGCATTAATAACGCGTTAAGAGGGATGGAAATTTGTCTTTGAAATGTTTGAAGGATTGCTGCCTGGAGGGCTGGGAATTAAAATGGCCTCTGGTGCGGCACCATAGAATGCAAGCAGAGGGGAGCGGAATATTTCAAATATAATGTCATCATGGAACAATTTTCAGCCCTATAAGGCCATAACACTCACACCCTCCACAACACACACACACACACACACACACACACACACACACACACACACACACACACACACACACACACACACACAGAGCTCCTAGGCCTTCAAATGACACAATATAAATGCCCTGTCCCTCACGCCCGGCAGATGATGTCTGATATTCCATCCTTGTCGTTTTATTAAAGATTTAAACAGTTTTGCATCTTAAACAAATATGCTCCGGCCAATTTCCCTGACACCAGCAGCCTCTCTTTTCTCCACCACATCACCTGGGGAGGAAACAGGGAGGCGGGTGGGTGGGTGGTGAGACCGTGGTGCTATATTATATTTCCAAGTGTGTATTTAATAAATGTAAAGAATACATTATTTTATATTATCAGTGCTAAAGGGCCCCAGTGTTAGATTTAGAGGAATATGACTCTTGTCAGATGAATGGGAAGATGGGAATAAAATGGATGCTTGTGATGAGCGGGAAAAGCTGAATCTCATGACATTACCATTATGAGTACTGCGACTATTAGTATGCTCCGAAGCCGAGGCTGTTCTTCACAATGTGATCTCTCCTTATTAGTATTAATAATAATGAAAATATTCGGCTTTAATATATCTGTATGTTCAGGCTCATATTAACTGCTTTTGTGAGGGAATGAAAGGATGACTTCTAATGACATCCTCGCTTTTATTTCTCTGCCTTTCATCTCGAGTCTTTCAGCAACGAATTTATCGCTCTTGTCTTCATGTCATTGTTTTATCAGATGCCTGCGCCTCATTTCATCTTTCTGTCTTTTCCTTTCTTTCTCTCTCTCTCTCTAAAGGGGGTCTTGCTCTTCTTTCTCAATTCCATCTAAATCAATTGCTTTTATGACACGAGTCCCTGTGTTTGTAAGAAATATTTTTATTTATGTATTATTATTATTAGGGCTGTCAATTTAACATGTTAATGTAGTACAATTCATTCTTTAAAAAAAATAAAACACGATAAAACATTGATGCAATTAATCGTGCACCCTGACTCCTTTGTATATTAATTTCGCAATAAGCAATTTCTCGACCATTTGAGTAATTCAAGCTTAAAGTACCACCTAAATTCAGTACACGGCATGTTCTTGCATTCAAAAACAGTTAGATGGAATGCAACAGAATGGAACAGAATGCAAGGGTCTCGAGATTTTTCAAAGTTGAACTACTATTAAAGGAGTATTCCTTTAATAGTTTTATATAAATTAAGCTCAATCAGCAGCATTTGTGGCATAATATTGATTACCATAAAAATAAATTATGACTTGCCCCTACTTTTCGTAAAAAAACTAAAACTGTGTTACAGTGAGGCACTCACAATGGAAGTAATGGTGGCTAATTTTTTAATGTTAAAATGCTCACATTTTCAAATTTACAGCCAAAAAAGGTAAACTGTATGCTTGTTAATATAATTTTAGTGCAATGAAATCACTGACTAACCTTTTCTGTGTAAAGTTATAGCCAAATTAACAACTTCGTTGCCATGACGATGTAATGTCAACAAACCCTAAAACGACTGTAAAAATGACTTCACAGTCAAAATTATAAACTTCACAGTTCTGTTATTAAACCCTCCAATGTTGGTCCCATTCACTTGTATGTGAGTGCCTCACTGTAACCCAGATTTTTGCTTTTTTTTTAAAGAAAAGGATGGACGAGTAGAAATTATTTTTTGTGCTAATCAACATTATGCCACAAATGCTGTCGGTTAATCTTAACTTGTATTGACCCTGGAATATTCCTTTAACTTGATGCAGTGTCTAAAAAATCGTGGCATTTATTGAGCAAGATGCTGAAAAAACAGCAAAACACAACTCAACATAGCTCAACAGTACAAAATAGCACAAACGTAACGCACGAAAGTGTCCTGTGTGGATGGCCCCTAAATCTTCCCTGGATATATTTTTATTATTTATTTTGCCATCATGAGATATTATCTTCATTTGGAGGCTTTTCTTGGTAAATACTGATATATATGTGATTATTTGCAAATTATTTCATTAATTAATCAGCATATTATGTTAATTGTTAGACTGAGCTTTTTTAATCGATGGACAGCCCTAATTATTGCTTTACTTTCTGGGACCATCCCATTTTGCTCATACTTCTCTCTTTTACCTCAGTTGCCCTATAACTCCCCTTCCACCCTTGAGTCATGTGCTCAGATGGCATTATCAATATCCATGTCACCAGTCTGACACCGCCCATGCCATATCAATAAACATTTTACAAAGTCCGACTTTGCTGCATCTGAATTATTTATGGTGTGCGATAAGGGTCTATATTTTGTCGAAACCCAATCCTAAGTGGGGGATCTGGTTGCTTGTATGTTTGTCTTGGATCTTTAAAAGCAACATCAAGATGGGAAAAAGAGCAAGACGGGAAAAAATCGACCATTTTGGCCAGTTCAGCGCTGTTGTGCCACCGTAAGGAAAGAGGGCTGCGCCGAAATGATGGTGGAGGGCTGTCATGCCCAGAGACTCCCCTAAACTGGCAGTGACGTTCTGGGTTTGCAGAGCCTCTGCTTATGTTTTAAACTCAAAGGCCTGTCGCTGTATTGCAGGCGTCAGGCTGCAGTTCCACTCGGCGTGCCACTGTGCTGAAGAATGTGCCATCTGCAATGACTGATCCTGTCAACTCAACCGCAATCCCTTTGTCAGGCCATGCTGCAGCCTGACAAACACGGAGGTCAGAGCAGACTAACAGATCCTGAATTTTTAATATCGAGACAGCTACACCTTTAAAGAATTGCCTCACTCAGGTGCAACAGTCAGCGACCATGAATGCTTTCTAATGATGATGATTATTGTAAAGAACAGTGTGTGAGTTTGTTGGTCCAATTTCCAATCACATTTTGCCATGACAAACAATAAACATTGTGAGCCTCTTGCAGCTGCGGTACAAACACAATTAAATACTTTTTTTCTCCATTTTGTCCCAGATTGTAGTGAGAACACTTTGTAGATAGGATGTTTGCAGAAGCTGCGCTTTTGTTCGAGTAAATCGAGGATGATCTTGGTGTGGCAAACCCCCCCCCCCCCCTAAAAAAAAAAACAGTTGAATACATTAGTGCTGAATGACGGAAGGGGCCACTCTTCAGCGGTACAGCTTAAGTGCTAGTGTTGCAAACCCAATCACTTTGGCACATAGTTGGAGAGCCACTGTGGCTGTCTTGAGACTAGCGTTCAGTCAACAGTCTTCGAATATCCCCTCATCCTTTTAAACACTGCACATAATACTTTTCTGCTTTTTTCTGCTTGTTCCACTTTAGGGCTAAAAACTTTTTTGGTACATAAAGCCAAAGTTTGTTCTGCCTGACTGGCTTTTGTGCTTAATTTTACACATATTAAAACCGAGAAGCATGCTATTAACGCATGAAAGAACATGGCATTAGCAGTCTGACAGGAAGTAACATGCAAATAGCTTTTATGAACTGCAAGTAGCAAAAATACTAAACTTGCCTTAAACAAATGATTTAGCATGATATATGTAATTAGTGCTGTATAATGGGTTATGAATGTGACAGCAGTTTAATTATGACAGTGTTTGTTGATAAGCCCCATTATTATTGGTGCCCCATTATTATTATTATTATTATTATTATTATTATTATTATTAGGCAGAATTCCAATTAAAGACATTTTTTTTTTTTATTATTTTATTTTTGTTTTTGTTTTTTTGTTTTTTAGAGTGAGAACTATTACATATATTAAATAATCTAACTATAATTAAATAAAAGGTACAATTATCGAACAAAATCGGGCCTTAATATTAGTGTTGGAAAAAGTACTCTATTTCCATACTTAAGTAAAATTACAGATACCACACAAATGTATTACTTAATTAAAAGTAAAAGTCATCAATTAAAATACTAAAGTAAAAGTAAAAAGTACCTGGTTTTAAAAATACTTAAGTATCAAAAAGTATAAGTACTACAAATTAAAATCTGTTCATCTTCATAAAATGCATAAAATTCGACCCATTCATGTTTTTATTTTTAAAGCCATATAATGTCTTATTTAGGTTATATTTGATACAATAAATATTAATATTTATAGTTAATATTTTCTTTTCAATTTTCAAATGCTTGTTTTACTTTTGTTTTTTCTAGGGAAAAATCCTATCTAGGGACCTTAGATGCAAATTAGCATGTGCTTTACAATGTACAATGCATCTTTTAAATGTTTTGGCTGAAATTATGTTCTTACACTGTCCCTATACAAATAAATAATTTTTAAATATAAATAAATAGTTCAGTATACAATAAGTAAAGCTTAGTCGCAGGTGGATAAGGACTGGACATTTTATTATATTTATTTTATTCAGAAAATAAGCTATAGTTCATGGAAATGAACATGAACAGAATATAATTCAAATAATAATATCAATAATTGTATTATGTTTAAATTAAACATATTTACTTATTCTGTCCCTGATTAATTTTGAGTTGAAGCTATACCCTTTTAAAAAATTGTTACTTCACTACCAGCTATTACCAATAGGGCCAAACTACCCTAAAGCATTATCGTTATTACAAAATATAATTATCATTTTTAAACAGCATTTGAACAGATACACCAGTGTAAATAAATGTAAACACATTCATGTAAATACATTTATCAAAAACAGTGGTGAACAGCAGCATTTAACTAAATATTCTGCAACAAATACGAAGTGAAATAATGTGTAGAGCAGGGTTAGTCAACTGGCAGCCCGCGGGCCAAATCCGGCCCACCAGTCATCTTTGTCTGGCCCTCCGACTGATATTTGATCAAATTGCCTCACCATCTGAAATACCAGAGCACTCTCTGTGCAAAACTCAGAGTTTGCAGGTGTGAGCCTCAGTAATCAACAGTGAATTTAACCGAAGACTATTTAGCAGAGATGGGCCACTTCTATTAAAACGAATGGGAGAAATTGGAACACCCCACCAAGAAGCTCTAGCACCCAACGGTCAACGGATGTTGAAAGGAAGTACCTTCTTACAGGTAAAAGAGCCAATCACCTTTTAGACACGACATCACCGGTCAATCATCTCGAGAACGTGCATGCGCGTTAGCTATACAAGCTGGTAAAATTGCGTTTTTATGGTAATCTGAGGTAAAGAAGCACAATTTATGACACTAGTGTTGTCAGATTTTACTGCTGATTTGAAATATGTTATTAGGTTGTAATCTTGACCAACCATTTTTGAGATTTCAGTGTTCCTCCATTCAAGTAGATAGGAGCTGGACTGGCATAACTGGAAGTAGCCTCCCAAGAGCATTCCAAAGATGGCCGACAGTGGTCTGACTTGCTAGAAAGACTCTGGTTTAACAGCACTCACTGGCAAGTGCAACAGCCATCATCATTGTCCAGACTGGAGCGAGTGTTTAAGCTTTTCTGGCATTATTTAATTACACTGCTTTGCTAAACATGGATCGCACCATTTAGGTGAGCATTCGATCGCATCTTTTTCAATCAAATGTATTTATATAGGCTAAATTGCTTAGTGTGGTCAAATCTACAGATGTAAAAAAAAATAACACCACAGTTATTTCAGAACTGTTGTCAGCACATAGGCACATCTTAGGCAACAAAAAAGAAATTATGAAAACCGAACGTTCAACGTAAATGCGCTGAAAAGTTTGCTTTTATTCACTATTCTTGAAGTGTCAAACAAGCATGTCTTATCAGCTCAGGGTCAGTAGTGCTCGTAAAAACAGTGATACGTATAACTGAACCTACAAATATCCTGATTATATTTTTTTCTATATAGGTGTGAGTCTGCCCTCTCAATCACAAACAGCACCAACACCAAGAAGTTTTTTCTTCTTTTGCCAATGATTATCTGCACAAATGTCTGTCTCCTGCACAGGCTATTTGTGTGCAAATTCACAATATTTTCAGGACTAATTTCCTTCACTGTATAGGATGATATTTTATAGAGAAAATGGAAGAATATACACTGGCGGCCAAAAGTTTGGAATAATGCACAGATTTTGCTCTTATGGAAAGAAATTGGTGCTTTTATTCACCAAAGTGGCATTCAACTGATCACAATGTATAGTAAGGGCATTGATAACGTAAAAAATTACTATTACAAAAAAAAAAAATGTTCAGAACTTTTTAAACTACTTCAAAGAATTCTCATCAAAAAAATCCTCCACATGCAGCAATGATAGCTTTAAAGATCCTTGGCATTCTAGCTGTCAGTTTGTCCAGATACTCAGGTGACATTTCACCCCACACTTCCTGTAGCACTTGCCATAGATGTGGCTGTCTTGTCGGGCACTTCTCATGCACCTTACAGTCTAGCTGATCCCACAAAAGCTCAATGGGGTTAAGATCCATAACACTCTTTTCCAATTATCTGTAGTCCAATGTCTGTGTTTCTTTGCCCACTCAAACCTTTTCTTTTTGTTTTTCTGTTTCAAAAGTGGCTTTTTCTTTGCAATTCTTCCCATAAGGCCTGCACCCCTGAGTCTTCTCTTTACTGTTGTACATGAAACTGGTGTTAAGCGGGTAGAATTTAATGAAGCTGTCAGCTGAGGACATGTGAGGCGTCTATTTCTCAAACTAGACTCTGATGTACTTATCCTCTTGTATGATTGACTGACGAGTTTCTAGAGAAAGCTGTTTCTTTTTTGCCATTTTTGACCTAATATTAACCTTAAGACATGCTAGTCTACTGCATACTGTGGCAACTCAAAAACAAAACACAAAGACAATGTTAGGCTTCATTTAATGAACCAAATAGCTTTCAGCAGTGTTTGATATAATGGCAAGTGATTTTCTAGTACCAAATGATCAATTTAGCATGATTACTCAAGGATAAGGTGTTGGAGTGATGGCTGCTGGAAATGGGGTCTGTCTAGATTTGATCAAAAATGACTTCTTTCAAATAGTGATGCTGCTGTTTTTTACATCAGTAATGTCCTGACTAAACTTTGTGATCAGTTGAATGCCGCTTTGGTGAATTAAAGAACCAATTTCCTTCCGAAACAGCAAAATCTGTATTTTATTCCAAACTTTTGGCCACCAGTGTACATTTTATCCTTTTGTGTGTGTGTGTGTGTGTGTGTTGTCCAGTTTTTCATTATAATGCAGTATGATACAGTATTATTATTATTACTTTGATGATTTGTTGTACACAATAGTAATATATTTCTGTCTTATTTACTTTACTTTCACCTAGAGCTTATATTCTGATGCTGCAGTGTATTGTTCATCATGTTGCAAAAGGCTGTATTTTATGTAAGCATTGTAGGCAACATTCGTAACAGTAACAGTAGACATATAAGGCACGGCAGCCCCTCAGCACACTAGAGCCGAAGGAAAAAACATTGCCGTTTATCAAGCGCTGAAACTTTGCTTGGGACAGAATAATCTGGAATAATGTTAAACATTGTAACGGTCACCTCTTTGCAACCTGAACTTGTTCAAAATGTTAAATCTTTGTGACACCTGTGCTAAAAACAATCTAGACAAAGTGCAACGAATGAAACTGAACGCAGGTGTCTTGACGTGTGTTTTTGAGACCTGAAGTTATTTTTCATTTGACACAGTGTCTAAAAATGTGCTGGTCCAGCTTGAGACACTGCAGAAACAGCGAGACGCAATGCAGCAGTCAAGGACATTCATCCAGAACGTGTTTACATAGGAAAACAATGGAAAATCAGAGCAGACATACAGAAAAATGCGTTTGGTGTGAACGGCCCCTAACTCATGGGCGAAACAAGTTCGGAAGTCCTGTATATATTTTCATAAATTACAAACCCGAACCCAAAGTCCTACTTGAAAAACTGACCTGAACCCAGCCTACCTCTAACGTGAACTGCTCTAAGAGCACTGACAACAACGTATTCGCGCATGTCCCCAGAACAACATATCACCCCTCAAGTGGTTTTTGCAGAGCTTTCCTACCGGCGCAGGGGCCTCCCCGACATCTTGGGCCCCATGCAATTGCGTGTTTTGCGTAGTGGTTAAAACCGCTACTGCACAGACATACACACATGTGAGAGTTTCTAAGCAGCTGACGAACGGCATACTGGTACCAAATTGAGTCAGTACTACTCAGTACTGATCCTGTAGAAAGAACCCAAAGAATGCGACAGCAAAATCATGTGGTAATAAACCTACTGTAATTATTTCCCAGCATCTTAGAAGAGTCCTCCATGGTTTCTGTGTTCCTCGTATACGGTGGCTTATATACAGTGATAAATACATTTAGACCATTTGTACACAGCTAGGGTCAATTGCATCTTATATGTGCGTTTGAAAGCGTGTTTAGTTCAGTGTGCCTCGCTGGTCTGATACAGACTGCATGAGCGCATGCGCTGAGTGTCTGTGCTGGTGCTGGCTGCTGTCAATCAAACACACTGCACTCTGTTCTCTGATCTGCAAATAACGAAACAACTTTTTAAAATCTGTATAACGAGTAATGAGAGGGTACGTATCAGAGTAAAAAATATTTGTTTGGCTAAAAATTTTAGTGAAGTAAAAGTTGCAACAAATTTAATTACTCAAGAAAGTAACATTTAAAAAAAAAAAGCTACTTAAGTACAGTAACAAAGTATTTGTACTTCGTTACTTTACACCAATGTTTAATATTAAGCATATTTTTCTGATGGCTCATGTCAGGGTACTTTTTTAAATATTGTAGATGTAGGAATAATAAATATATGTATTATATACACACTGATCAGCCACAACATTAAAACTACCTGCCTAATATTGTGTAGGTCCCCCTCGTGATGCCAAAACAGCGCCAACCCGCATCTCAGAATAGCATTCTGAGATGCTATTCTTCTCACCACAACTGTACAGAGCGGTTATCTGAGTTACCTTAGACTTTGTCAGTTCGAACCAGTCTGGCCATTCTCTGTTGACCTCTCTCATCAACAAGGCATTTCCGTCCACAGAACTGCTGGATGTTTTTGTTTACATTGAATAATGCTTAACAGATCATTAATTAATGTTAGTTAAATTCATAGTAAACATTAACAAGCACATTATATCATATTTCTAACTATCTGAATATACATTAACTAGTGATCTGTTAAACATTATTTAATGTTTGTAAATTATTTATTAATGAAAGTTATTATAAAGTGTTACCAAATAGCTTTGCTAAATAAAAAGCCATATGATACAAAACATTACTGATTTTTGAATTCGACAAAACCTCATCCATGTTTGCCAACTAGATAATACTACCTTTGTGATAAGTTTGAATCAGCAGAATTCACAACAAAAATGTTCAATACATCACAGAAATTCAAATATTTAAGTTGAAAGTTATAAAAACCATTTACAAAATGTATAATTTAGCGACAACACATCACTGGCACAATGTGGGGAAAATGGCCCGAAACACTGGTCTGGCTTACTGGCCGAACCTCTCTCACAGAGATTATTTTGTGGAGACAGACCACTTTTATTAAAATGAATGGGAAAAATTTAAACGCCCAATGGACAACTTGATGTAGAAAAGGAAGTCCCGCCTCACAGGTAACAGAGGCAGTCACCTTTTAGATGCAGACATCACCCATCAGTTGTCTCAAGAACAAAGATGGCTGCCGATTGGAATGACTTGCCTTGAAAGGGACTTTGCCGTGGGCCAGCGGGCCATCCTTATTGTTGAGCCCTAAAAGTTAACAAAAAAGAAAAAAGAATGAAAAAAAAAAAAAATGGTTAACTACCTCCTTTCAATGATACTTACAGTATTTGACAAGGAACAAAAATTTGACTTAAGAGTTTCATGTCCTATTTTGTACCCTATTCATGCAAAGTGTCAGGCTAGTTCATACTATCACTGTGCTCAGAAAAGAATGCACAGTATATATATAAGTTACATATAATTATATATGAGTTAATATTGTTTGAAAACTTACAGAATAATCTGAATTTTAATTTAAAAAAATTGTTAAATGTGCTTGCTTTCCTGTTTTTTCCCCCCTCTCAATTCTTTTATGAAAGAATGTTTTCATTGGCTCATTACTTACAAAATGTCAGTTTCTGGTGTGTCTTATAGTGTCACAATGTAAAAGCACAATTTTGGCATCGAGCTGATACTTTGAATAAGAAAATACTTTCGTAAACAATGACAATGATTACACTAGTTATGCGACACTACTGCAGCCTTTAGAACAGAAAAATAAATAGCTTCTTCTCAGAAGCCGTTGATTTGATGTCAATTTGAAAGCCGAGTGATTGTCTGAAAATATAAAATTTTCTCAAGCTTTAAGCATTTTACAGGCAGAAAAAGGGACAAAGGGGCCCAACGCCCAACCAACAATTGGGCAATGAAGAGTCAAGTAGTTGTTGTCAAGGCTTGCTCGTGCTCTTTGTGCTCGAAACGCCAGTGGAGAGTGCATCATGAACTTCTAATCATAGTTAGAAGAGCGTGTGTGTGTGTTGTTTGGCAGCAGAGGCAGCTAGTGTTCATTAGCACTGCTAGAATGCCTTGAGGCATGTTGAGGAAGGGAGACCGTGGAAAGGGGGGTGCGGTTTGTATGGAAATTGACCAGTGTGCTGTAACTGTTCGCCTGGCGCAAGCCTTTGAAGTGGAGCTGTTCGACACTGCCGCTGTCTTTGTTCTTGATAATTGCCTAAATGATCTCAATGGAGTGCAGGTCACGCTACAACTGAACTAATCCAGGGCCGCCCAATAATTTGACAGAGCACTCATCCCATCACAAACCACGTCCAAATAACTCCACAACCAGCCACCATTCTGTTTAGTGTCTTCATTAACCCATACAAGGTGAGGGGGGGTTGTTGTGTGTTTGTTGTCAGAACGAGGGGCTTGTGTATGTGTTGTGAGAGCTTAGCCACGCGCTTAACCCCCCTCATCCTCTCTGCCTTCGCTGGCCATTGATATGGAAATTAACCCAGGCTCCATTTGCAAATCAGGGAGGAATAATTAGTCCGGAGCACTTAGCAACAACAACAATAATACATGGCTCTGATCCGGGCTGAGCTGCCCTCTCTTTGTCATTTAACCCGCCGCTGGCAATCGGACAAGACTTGCCGTGATGGAGCCCCCCGTGGGGAGGTGAAGGGGAGGAAGAGTGGGCAAGTGTACAGTGCCGGAGCACGGGAAGGGTTCAAGAGGCTAGTGGAGCAGAGCCTTCAGCAGAATCGGGCTTGGCCCATAGCCTGACGCCCAGAGCCAATGCTAGGGTCAACTTCACATCGCTGCTTCCACTCTCTTGCTGTCATGCACAAAAACCCATACAAACATACACACACCAGACTGGGCCAGAGGGCCACATGCTTTACAGGAGGAAGGCTTATGTGCATTGTTCTCATGTGGTGCAGAGAGAGGAAAGAAAAATCACAAATGAGATCTCTGTATTGTCTCAACTGTTTCTCCTATAGACATCAATGGGATTACATGGAGAGCAAATGGAGATTTTTGCTTAAAGGAATGTTATGGTTTCAATACAAGTTAAGCTCAATTAACAGCATTTGTAGCATAATGTTGATGACCACAAAATATAATTTTGACTCCTTCCTTTACTTAATATAAATTAATAAATAAATGCAAAAATCACAGTAACAATGAGGCACTTGCAATGAATGTGAATGGGGCCAGTTCATAAACATTAAAATACACACTGTTTCAAAAGTATAACCACAAGACAAAAACAATATACATGTTTACAGGATTTTAGTATGATAAAATTGCTTACTTACCTCATTCGTGTAAAGTTATAACCTATATTACAACTTTTTTGTCATGAAAGCGAAACCCTTAAATCCCGTTGGATATTGGATATAACTTTACACAGATAATGTTATAAGCGATTTAATCACACCAAAACCATGTTAACACACTTAATGTTTACGTCTTGTGGCTATACTTTTGAAACGGTGTGTATTATTATGTTTATGAACTGGCTCCATTTATTTCCATTATAAGTGTCTTACAGTAACTGCGACTTTTGATATTTTTTAATAAATGAGGGGCTCAACCATGTCTCAAGATTTGCTCAGACTTGCCAAGATACCAAAGTCTGCAATTAAAAGTCAGAGATTTCAATATTAACTCAAATATTTCTTATCAAAATTTCCCAAGACCAAATTATATTAGCCATGCTATAATCATTAATATAATAATAATAATAATATAATAATAATAATAATAATAATAATAATAATAATATGTTTTCATTTATATAGCAGCTTTTACAGTTTTATTACTCTATAATCTTACAGTATGTCGTCAGTTGTCTCATTTGTGTCTAATTTTATTTCTCTAAAGGAATATTTTTTTTTTCTAAAGGAATTTTAGGAGAAAACATCCAAGACAAAAATGGTACTTCAAAGAAACATATCTGAGAACTCAAAAATGTCTCCACATGACTTAAATAAGAGCAACATCAGAGCAATTTATCATGCCAGCTGAAAACCATGGTTCTTTTCTTTCAGTCGTAAAAAGAGATATTGAGTGTGCATCGGGATTGGCGTTGAAAACGCAAGTGCGGGGGGCGTTCAGACTGCGTACCGATGGGCTGGGTGTATCAGTTGTGCACTATGATATCACTGGTGTACAGCAGGGAGATCATTAAAACCCATATAAATGCAGGACAGTATTGGCACACCGGGTTTGGGAGGAAGTCTGTTATAATGTAATGAAGAAACCCCCCCCTTCTTTCCCTGTTCTGGGACAGGACCAGTTGAGAGATATCAGGTAGACCAAGGTCCCATATAAAAGCGGCCCCTATGAATTATAAATCATAGGCCTCCAGAGCCACAGCCTGTGGGATGCTGAGGGGGTGAAGAGGGACATGTTCCCGGAACAAAGGACAGCCATGGGAGGGGTCAGTTTAGGGAATGGGGGAGGGCGGGGGTATGGTATGATGGGGTGTCATACAGCAAAGGATAATGAAGGACAGTACATTTAATATGTTTGTGTCTCTATTGTGAGTGTGTGCAGGTTGTGTTTGTGGCTCTATTGTGTACAAGAATAACAGTTTAGCACTTTGTCTTATAGAGGGAGATGAAACAGATACTTAAATTGAAAGTTCACCCAAAAATGACATTTCTTTAATTATTTATTCATTTATTCATGTTGTTCAAAACCTACATGACTTTCTTCATGGGCACACAAAAGGAGATGTTAGGCATGATGTTTCAGTCACCATTCACTTTAACTGTATGGGGAAAAAATGAAATTAAAGTGAGTGGTGACTGAGGCTGTCATTTTTGGGTTAACTAACCCTTTAAAATATTCCACAGAAATCACAACAAAACAGCAAATTCGAATTATATCTTTTACTTAATAGACAGCATAAAGCATCAGGATATCTGACTACTAATCGCTTCAAATCAAGAAGAGTCTCACATGACATAAAGACACAAACAGACCTGCCAACAAACGAAAGACAGGCTCTGCTTTTACAGCACACAACTTTACATGATTTTTCTCTTTATGCCAGATCTATGTCTAAATCTGGGACTTTTTGCCCTATTTGACCACAAAGAATTTCAGTTGAAATCTAACACATGCAAACTCTCATATTTTCTATCTGAACGCTTCCACATATTGATCTACATCCCAGCTAACAACGTTATGTTCTTAAAGCGTTTTCCAAATGTTACATTGTGGTTGTGGGTACGTGAAAATGTCCAGTTTTCTTTGTATAAGTTAAAACAAGGTTTTAAAACTTAAAACTTCCTGACAACTTAATTTGCCAACTTTATTAGTTTTCAATCTAGTTTAAAAGATATACTAAAAATGTTGCACTAAGAACTTTTTCCTCTAAAATTGTAAAATAGTTAAAAACATCATAAGCATTAATAATTTTTAACAATGTTTGTTTCTAACTTTTGCATAATGTAGCTGGGATAGTACCAGATTACATTGTAGTACATCATATAATAATACACTATATTGATACCACTGTTATTTGATTTAGTTTGTTTACACGTACAATATTAATGCTTTGGCATTGCATTTGCTTGTTTATCATTCCAATAATGATTCTTTGAAACATGAGACTTTGAAAAATATATTTTTTCTCAACTACTTAGGGATATCAAAGAATCTAAAGAAATCATCCTGTTCCATTTTATACTTTAAAAACACAACGCTGTTATTTCAAACTCACTGAAATGTGGCAGAAATATGTAACCTCAGCTATGTTGTTGAAATGTCTCTACGGTGAGGAATTTCCGTTAATTCTTGGTGTGTGTGTGTGTGTGTGTGTGTGTGTGTGTGTGTGTGTGTGTGTGTGTGTGTGTGTGTTTGTGTGTGTGCTGCAAAAGTTCAACCAACCTGCCGGCTGAGGGTGTGCCTGTGCATGAGCAGCGTTTGTGGTGCTACCCAGTCCTGTGTGGTTGGGGGTCTCCAGGTCCCCGCGATTGGCCAGCAGGGGCCTGGCTTTGGCCCAGTTAGGAGTGGGTGAATGGAAATACAGTTTTTTGGGGTCCATGCTGATGAAAGCTTGATTGATGTGGTGTCAGGCGCTCTGTGATGGATTAAATTGTGTGTGCAGACGGCTGTGGCCCCGGCCAGTCATGGCTGTAGCTGCTTTTTTCCGCGAGCCATTGCCGCGGCAGCTTTAAGAAAATTTGATTTTCGCAGCTCAGAAACAAACCGCAGCCCCTTTCTCTCCGCTGCCTGACTTCCATTTAGTTTGAGAGTGCACAAGTGATTCTTTATTGGATGAAATCTGCACTGGATTGGATAAAGTGTTAGAGCGCTGAGCCATCTATCACTATCAGCACCCAGCTCCCATTTCGTCTTAAAAGACAAAAATGAAAGCAAAAAAAAAAAGTGAAAAGAGAAGGCTCCTGAAAAAATAGACAGCCATAGGATGTTACAGATTTAAAAATTAACTGTGGAGTAAAGGAATATATATTTTTGTATCATCTATTCCTCCTCTGTTAAGCTTGTTGCCTCAGTCAAAAGATGTCAAATCTTTCCTCTATAGAGCTCAGACCCTGAACTGCCAGTACATAAGAGCAAATGTTGCTGTCTTGTGAAGAACGTTTGGTTCAGGTGTTTTGGGCAGTAAGTTCGTGCTGCCATTCCAGCTGTGTCTTATAAAGGAATAGTACACTCCACAAAATTCCAATTCTGTCTTATTTGCTCAACCTCATATTGTTCCAAACCTGTATGATGTTTTTGTCTTGAGTGGAACACAAGATTTGAAGAACATTCTGGACACTCTTTTCCATATAGTGAAAGTGAATGGAGACTGTGGCTGTTAAGCTCCAAAATGACAAAAAAGCACTGTCAAAGTGGTCCATATGACTGTTGGGCTGTATTCCAAATGTTCTGAATACCTAAGATTGCTGTGTTAAAGAAACAGGCCAAAATGTATGTCATTATTTATATCAATGATTTGACAAATTTTTATTTTATTTATTTATTTTTTTTTTTATAGATCTGTTAAAGGTGCTGTAAGCATTTTTTTCATGGAAAGGTATTCAAAAAATGTTCCTACTTCCTGAAAGGTATTAATGAAATAAGTGTCATGAGATATCTCACCAGTCTCTGTGACAACTCTACACTCTGTAAAAGGCAAACAAATATGTGTCCACTGACAATTTCTGCCTGTCAATCATTTTTCACGTTCTCATACTATTGTATTTGCAGCAAATTATTGAGGCTTACTGCCATTTTTATGCCGTGTTGTTTATAACAGTTGTCAATTTAGGGTGCTATTTTGCTGCTGTTGTTTTTAACAAATGTTTCAGCACGAAACGTCTGTCTCAAAAAAGCTTTTTTTGTATCTTGGAGTGCAAGGTTTTGGAAAGAGGGGGCGTGGCTAATCCAACGGCTCAGTCTCGTGGAAGTAGAACGGCTTAAATTGCTTTAAGGTATTCAACAATACATAAAAAAAATGCCATTCACAAACAAAAACAAAAACAAAAAAGAAAATAAAAATTACTTGAACATATCTCTATGATGAACATTTTCAATTACTGAGTTCAAAGTCAGTTTGATTTTATTTTTTTTTTTATTTTTTTCTTGGACTTAAAGGAAAAAATGTCATGTGTTGTTACAATACAACAAAACAAACAAACAAACAAACAAACAAACAAACACATAGACTGTGAAAAAAAAAACTTTATAAATATATTTTGACATTTTTATAGAGCAATGTCCGATTCATGAACAAATTGACCTTTTAAGTCAGAAATTTTCAATTAATTGGTTGCTCCAATTAACAAAACCAGACCAGGTGATTCATTAACAAAATTTCAACCAGTTCTGGAGTTCATCTCACTGATTTAATTATCATAGCGGTTAATAGCTTATTGGAAGAGAAGATTATCATTGAATAACAGCTTAAATTTCAGTCTGTTCAAGCTATATGACATCAGAAACTTGGAATATAGTACATGAGTTGTATGAACCACATAATTTGGATTTTGATAGCCCCTGTCCCATTCAGTTTTATTATTTGGAAACTAGTGGCCAGAATAGTCTTCAAAAACTCACCTTTTGTGTTCTTCAGAAGACAGATATGGGTTTGTACCAACATGAGGGTGAGTACGTGATGACAGAATTGTCATTTTTGGGGTGAACTATCCCTTTAAAGTTTGACTTGAGTGCTCGCAGCCATTCTCTGTGTCTTGGCTCGGACAAACATCCCCTCAGGTGTGGCTGGGGAGAACTACAGGAGCAGCCCTACCTCTTGTCCTTCAAACAAACCAATTAGCCTCTGATGTTTGTTTGCTCAGATCTGGCCATATCACAGCCATCCATTTTTTAACAGAAGGTCTGCCTGTCCCTCCCCTCACCCATTAGTGTTGTGCTCTGAAGAGCAAATGGCATTGAATTTAGCTCAGGGCAATGCTGCTGATGCACCGGGTACATCCATAAACACACTCACATGCGCACATACGGGAGAGTTATAAAAGTAAAAAAAAGAAAGAAAGGAAGGCAACAATGGAGGAGAGAATTATTTAAAAGCGGCTAACTCCTATGTATTTCATTTAGGCATACATAATTCATTTCAAAATGAACCACAGATGATGTAAACCTGTCTGGCACAGCCACTTTGCAGCACCTACGCCCCTTAAACATCTCTGTGGCTTGAGTGTCTTGCGGCGGTGTAAACCCAGCAGGCTTTCCTCTCCTTTATCCAGCCTTAATAAATCATGGTGGGACGGACCTGAACAGCACTTATCGACCAACTCCAAGATCTATAATGAGCCAGGGGTCCACCTAACATCTGCAGAAATATTTTATTAAGATTGTTTAAACAAACTACAAGTACTCAGACTTGTACGAACACATTTCAGGGACATCGAGCAACATCTGTGTCATGGATAGCATAGGGGAATGTTTGACAGGTTGTGAGGGTGGTGGGCACATACCGTATGTTATGTTTATGTAGTTGCGCTGAAAAGCTACACGAGGGAACAAATCCTCTACCTCAAAGAACAAATGTGTCCCTTTCCATGAATTGCACCTTACTGGATTGGCAGAATTTGAAATGTACTGCTTGGGCAATGTTAATCTCAACATATAGAAATACACTGTTGTATATGTTAACATTAGTTAATGCACTATGAACAAACATGAACTAACAATGAACCATTGTATTTTTATTAACTAACATTAACAAAGATCAAAAATATATTGTTCATGGTTATTTCATGATACCTAAGGCATTAACCAAGGTTAATAAGTGTTGTAGTTGTAGACATTGTTTATTGTTAGTTCAAGTTAACTAGTGTAGTTAACCAATGTTAACAAATACAACCATATTGTAAAGTGTTACTATACATATTTGTTTATTAATCGTAGGAACAATATATAAATCAATAGTATCTGTATATAAATCTATAGGATTTGTACCATTTTTAGTACAAAGAAGTCCTTGTTTTTGATATTTATTTACAATTACAATATATATCAAATGTTTTAGCCCAAAGTGAGCCTCCACTGTTACATTAATGGTTTGGTATTTTAAATGTTGGAAGCGTTCATGTCAGAGAGAATGAGAGATAGAGAGACAGACGGACATAGAAAAGGACAATATAGAAATGGAAAAAGTTGGAAGAGCATTCTTACTGTAAAGCAGGGCAGAAAAACAGTTTTACACACATTTGCATGTGTTACACTATGCACTTCATTCGTCGTATACTAAGTACTTGTGTTTTGTTCACCTTTTTGAGCCATTTAAAATGAATGTTCTCACAAAAATAAAAATTCTGTCATCATTTACTCTCATGTTGTTCCAAACCCATATGATTTTCGTTTTTCCGTTGAATTCAAAAATAAATGTTAAAGCCTTTGCACACCAGAAGCGACACGATAATGCGAAACAAATCGCAGACGAATAGCCCTTTCACATTAAAATCGAGGCGAATGTTCGCCGTTAACACATTCACGCCTTTAAAATAGGTGCCGCTAATGGACAAGCAGTTTTATCCTGGTACAGTAAGTAGCGCAAAGCACTTTTCAGCTGGTCTGACCTTCGCCCATCACGGATGAGGAGAAGAACTCTCGAGTTCTCTAGCGAGCAAATAGAAAAAATTAAACGCATCACTCTACAAGCAGTAGTTATGACGAGTGTGTTGTTGATTTGCTCAACGAGGAAGAAAACATTCAAGACACTTTCACAGACTATTTCAGTTCACCTGCTGGACAAGTTGACTGACAGTGTTATCATGTATACACAGTCAGAGGGGTGATGAGAAAGAACCGAGTGTAAAAAATAATACTAACCTTTAAAACATGTTATCAGTTGGAACAATACTGATTGTATCTTATTGCCATGTACATCTGTTTGTATCCAAACCCTGCTGGTTCAGGATTTCTTCCTGGAGTTTCTTCAGCATTTAATGTTGGTGGTCAAAAAAGCTTTCTGTGTTTTAGCAGCACCAGTTGCACTGGATTTGGTAACTGCAACAGCTTCTGACAAATGATCCAAAGCTCATATTGTATTGGTCGGGGCATTTCATCACAGCAAAGAAGAAGAAAATATAAACACTCACCGTAAAACAAACAAACAAACAAACAAAAAACGTTATTTTTCGGCACGCGAATGTTCACTCCGGGTGTGAATTGGCTTCATAGGAAACCTTTGTTTCTATTCAAAATGTTAATCGTGGCAAACATTTGCATTTTGGTGTGCAAAGGCCTTTAGGCAGTATGTTAGTATGTCAGAGATGCAATGTAAGTAAATGGTGACTGAGACTAACATACTGCCTAATATCTTCCTTTGTGTTCCACAGAATAAAGAAAATAATACAGGTTTGGAACAACATGAGGGTGAGTAAATGATGACAGATTTTTCAATTTTGTGTGAACTATCCCTATTCAGTAGCCCGATACTTTCTGCCCCGTACAAAACCCTTGAAATTTTAATGTGTTATTTTCCCAGCATATGAATAGTCATGAATAGTGTGAAAAGATTCTGAGATCTCTTTCTCTGTTATTAAAAAGAAATATGCATGTAATTTTAAAAAGTCTAAAATGATGTTAAAATGGTGTTAAAATAAGCCTACAGTGACCACATTATTCTCTTTGACTGTGTGTGTGTGTGTGTGTTTTTTTTTTACTGTAATACATAAGTTATGCAGTCCTTATCAGTTCTATTTGAACTTCTAAATCATTAGAGTCTGAGCAAGGCCTGAGCTTGTTCTTTCCTGCTTAACCAAAGACACAGATGATATCTCTGAGGTTAGGGCCGAACTTTCTTTGATAATGCAAAGACAATCATTAAAGCATCGCTCAGGCCGTCAGCTAAAAAACCCACTATTCTCCACCTGACCAAGGATAATAGCAGTTAGATCCTTAATGCATCATTTTTTTTAATAAGTTGGGAAATTGATAAGACCTTCCAACAAAGGGAAGCAGCGAGCGAGCGCCCTGACAGTAATAATAAAAGGTAAAGAAAAGTATTTTCTCTTTGGATCCTTTTAAGTTGCCAGCATCCAACGACTGAAGCAAACTAGTAGAAGAAGAAAATCATTACGCACCTGTTTCATCTGCCTCCTTTTCCCTGAGTACAGAAACAGTAGGGCTGATTAAAGGTGACTAAAATCTAAAACCTACCGAGGCTGAGGCTGCTTCTCATTCTCTCCTCGCCTCCACCAACTTTTATTTTTAATGGAATATCTGCACTGAGCTCCTTTACTCAGGAACAGAGGGATATAAATGTTTTAAAATGTTCCTCTCAAAAAAGAGCAAGAAAAGGGAAGAAACAGGAATGGAAGGAGGAAAGAATGGATAATCGCAGAAAGAATTTCATCTTAATTATTCATAAACCATTCCCTCAAATCTTTGTTTCTCTCTTCTGGCTGGTGTTTGATGAAGACACACTGTTTATGTTTTCATTGTGTTTTTGTGGCTGAGAGTTAGGTAAATGCAGTTTGCCTTCCACTGGGTAGATAGTCATCTGATAAGGCCAGTGGCGATCCAAACAGCCATAAACAAGGTTAGCATGGCTAGCGAGGCCCAAAGGAACAAGAGGCCAGTGTATCACGACAGATTGTAGCGATTGTGGACCTACAACTCTTCAAGGGAGAAAAAAGTCTGGATTTACAGGAGCAGAGATACTATGTGCTTGCACTATCTATGAGAGTGTATTGTATTCTCAGTGTGTGCTCACTTTAAGCTTCGTATGTGTTAGCGTAACAGTGGTTGGCGTGTCTCTGCAATGTTATCATGTAGCTTCCCGTTGCTTCTCACGGATAACATTTGCTCACCGCTGAAACAGGCATATGTGATTACTGTAATTGGCAGGAGGTATCACTCACATTCTCACAGAGATCGATGCTGCCCCTCTGCCTTCTCAGTCTGGCCCATCTCTCCATGAAGGGGTCCCCCACACTGAGCGCTAAATGTCAAAGTTAAGTATAACGGCAGCCTTTCCTTTTTTGTATTTAATTGGAATATTTTACCTGCTGTTGCACTAAGAAGCATGTTTTTGCAGTTGAGATGAAGATAGAGAAGGAGAAGTTGAAAGAGAGAGGCTGAAGAAGCATGGATTTAGGAAAAGGGGCAGGAAAAAAAGGACCCATAGCAAAGAAGAATCACAAAGGGGATCTCTTCACTACCTCGAATATTTCTCCTAGACAGCAATGAGATTAAACAGAAAGCAAATGGAGACTTTTTCTTATTGGAATCTGCTTCTTAGATTGTTTTACCTGAGAAAAAGAGCCTAGTAATCTCACATGTCTACTCTAGAGTTTCAGATGAAAACGATGTCATTAACTGTGCCCAGATTTGCCAAGATGCCTAAAGTCTGACATCCAAAGTTAGTGATTTCAATATGAATTATTTAAAGACAATCAATACTATCAATATTATTTACTTTTATTCATTTTATAGCTCCATACCCTTATGATACTGTATGACAACAGTCTTGGGCTTTCTCATTTGTGGCTATTTTTATTTGTTCTTTTGTTTTCAGGGGGCCGGAGCCCAATAGCAAACTCAGCAAACTTCTAAAGGGTCTGCAAGATTACTTAAATATGATTTAATAATATTACAATGAACTTTAATCTCATTTAAAATGCTACAAAACAAAAAACAAATTAGGCCTACAACATATAAACTGACAGTCCCTCAAACTTCTTGAAAGGGTCAGAAAGGAACCACTGTTCTAAGGGATGTTAGGAGAAACACCTGAGACAAAGTTGACACGTGAATGAAACATTTCCGAGAATTCCATTATAGGAATATTCTGGGTTCAATACAAGTTAAGCTCAATCGACAGCATTTGCAGCATAAAGTTGATTACCAAAAAAAATATTTTCGACTCATCCATCCTTTTCTTTAAAAAAGCAACAATCGAGTTTACAAAGAGGCACTTACAATGGAAGCGAATGGGGCCAATTATTGGATGGTTTAAAAGGCAGAAATGTGAAACTTATAGATTTATAAAAGCACTTACATTAATTCTTCTGTTAAAACTCATGTATTATTTGAGCTGTAAAGTTGTTTATATTGTCATTTTTACAGTCGTTTTAGGGTTTATTGACGTTACATTGTCATGGCAATGAAGTTCTAAAATTGGCTATAACTTTACACAGAAAAAGGTAAGTAAGCTATTTTATCACACTAACATGCATATTGTTTGTGACTTGTGGCTGTTCTTTTGAAACAGTGAGTATTTTAATATTTACGGATTGGCCCCATTAACTTTCATTGTAAGTGCTGCACTGTAACATCGATTTTTGCTTTTTTTAAAGAAAAGGAGGGACAAGTCAAAATTATTTTTTGTGGTAATCAACATTATGCCACGAATGCTGTCGACTAAGCTTAACTTGTATTCAACCCGGAATATTCCTTTAAGCCTTGTGAGCTATGAAATAGCAACAAAGCAAAAAAAAAACAATCCTCTGTGGAATGTGATCAGGGAATGATTTAGACTGAAGTATGGGGTCAGGGCAGAGTTTTTAGTAAAATTATGAATACTGGATCACCAGTACTATCTATGCCCAAGTGATGGGAACCCTTTACCAAATGTCACACTTGCCGTTTGCTCGTACAAAATGTACAACTTTTACTTCCATAGAGAAACATCAACAAGCCAACGAACAATGTAATTACGGTGTTATTAACCGAAACATCACAATAAAGTGTAACCCTTTTACACAAAGCCTAGACCTAACCATGATTAATGGGAAAATCACTGTTGTGTGCCACGGAAGAAAGAAAACATTGCGGTTCGCAATGAGACGAGGGATGCGTGTTCCAGGTTATTGACATACACTCACTGAGCACTTTATTAGGAACACTATGGTCCTAACAAAGTGCCCGACATGATCTTCTGCTGTTGTAGCCCATCCGCCTCAAGGATCGACGCTTTTTGCATTCTGAGATGCTATTCTGCTCACTACAATTGTACAGAGGGGTTATCTGAGTTACCGTAGCCTTTCTGTCAGCTCGAACCAGTCTAACCATTCTCATTTGAACTTTCTCATCAACAAGGCGTTTCCTTCCGCAGAACTGCTGCTCACTGTATGTTTTTTTGTTTTTGGCACCATTCTGAGTAAACTCTAGAGACTGTTGTGCATGAAAATCCCAGGAGATCAGCAGTTACAGAAATACTCAAACCAGCCCGTCTGACACCAACAATCATGCCACGGTTGAAATCACTGAGATCACATTTTTCCCCTTTCTGATGGTTGATGTGAACATTAACCAAAGCTCATGACACATATCTGCATGATTTTATGCATTGCACTGCTGCCACACGAATGGCTGAAATAATCGCATGAATAAGTAGGTGTGCATGTGTTCCTAATAAAGTGCAAAGTGAGTGTACTTCATTTGTATTGCATAAATAAAAATGGATTTAGTAACCAAATTTGTTCACAGAGGTTTCCTTTCTTAAAACAAATTGCTGGATTTGAGGCTAGCTAAAATTTGATGCCTGTATTTTATCGATATGAAATTCTGTTTGTTGATTGGTTGGTCAAAAAGTCGCACCTTTTGGTTTGAGCCAAGTCGTGCAATATGTTATGATTTCGCCCTCTTTTACGAATTAAGTTGTCATGAGACTATGTTGGACAGGTCCATAATTCCTTGTGATTTTACACTGAGAACTTTTCTATCAGATCTGTCCTGTAGGAGAAGTGTTTGTTTAGATATTATGGCTCTACAAAGGTGATGGGAGACCTCCTCCCTTCTGTCCTCCCTTCCATCTGCACTGCTGGGAGTCAAGTTCAGCCACAGGGTCTGGCCTGTCTGGGTGCCTTGTCCATATGGGTAGATTTGCATGCAGGGGTCAAAAGATTTGGGCCGACTCAACTTGGTCTATGCTAACCTAGTCTGACGCCGTTAGGGAAGGAGAAAGGAGGGTAGCCAGCATGATTTATATAAAAATGTGATTTCGTCAAGCAGGGCCAAGCAGGATGGCCGATCCCTTTATGCATGTTTCATGCAATGCAAATCAATTTTCACATCAACGTGCAAGCGGAAAACCCAAAATGTTTGGTGTTTATTTTGCATACAGTATTCCGTATGGTATGTATAATATGCATGCTCCCGAGAAATGAGTGACACTTATATCAGAGGCAGCAGTTGCCTTTTAAACAGTTTTAACTCTTTACTTTTTTTCACAGTTCAGTCCAAACACTTTCCAAAAACACATTCCTTTTCATAGGCAGCTGTCAACTCAAATCATTTTATTTGAAATCAAACAACTTTGAAGGTTGTCTACTCAACTCTTCCTTACCTTACACTCCAACCAGGATTACTAGGTTTAAGCAGCATAAACCTCTAGTTTTGATGTATCTGCTTGTGTGCAATGTTATTACTGAGGGATACCAGCGGCCAGCCGTATCACAGCCTCTCATTTGTTGTCTTTTGTTTGGGTGCCTGGCCTTCACTCCACACTGTGCAAGACTTTTGACCCTTTTTTTATTTGCCTGTCCAATTCCAGCTGCCCCTCTGCGTCCAGCCGGCATTAGAATACGTGGCAGATGCTATTGGAAGACTGTGAATGAATGCTAATGGCATTCTGCCGGGCTTCCAAATCATTTTCACAGTCCCACAAATACATTTAGGAAAATAGCGAGCCCCCAAATTCAATTTATTTTTTTGAACTGTAAATGCACCATATGGTTTTGCACTTATTACATAAAGTTAGCTATTTTCATGCATAGACTGATTATATGACATTACATTTGTTTATGATTGCTGGTCAGTGTGGTGTGAGTGCATGTCTGAACTAGACAAAGCACCTTGAGAGTTGCAATGTCCCTTCTGTGTGTGTGTGTGTGTGTGTGTGTGTGTGTGTGTGTGTGTGTGTGTGTGTGTGTGTGTGTGTGTGTTTGTGTTTTAGATGGAGAGAGAGAGTCTATGACCAATCTCACATGGATCCATCATGGTGTCATAGTGGCAAACGTCTGACTTCCCCCCACTCTTTTTCTCCCTCTCTATCTCCATCTCTGGCTTGCTCTCCTCCTCTTCCCTGTGCCTCTTAGCTGGGTCGGGAGAGAACCTGGACCACACGTGCTGTCGGATAACTGCTGGTTCCAGGAGAGTTTGATGCCACCGGCGCGCAGGAGCACAGGTACTGCCTCTACTGTTACACTAGAGCTGTGCTGTCAAACTCTGAGGGTCACCTGTGCTGTTGTGACTAATATGCTAACCGCTGCTCTCACACTCCCACACTCCTAAGCACACACCTACACACACATAAGCATATACACAAACACAGGCACACACATGCACACACATGCACGCACACACTGCAAACTCATAAGTACACTCCCACACACTCCTTCAACTTTTGCTACATCTTCTTTGGCTTTTTTTTTTTTTTTTTTTTTGGCTGCATGTTGTTTTGGTGTGCAGTTGCTCTTCTGTGCTGTGTGCTTTATAGGAGACTGTTAAAGTTTTGCTGTAGTTCTGTGTGTTTGGGTTATTTACATATGTTCTTATCATCCATTCTATGCTCTAAGTTGTTGACATGGTTATCAACTTTCTATTTGGTTGAGTTCAGAAACACAATTTAATACCTTTTTGAGATTTTGGAATCTGGAATGGACATTTTAGAATTATTTCAGAAATATCTGCTTTATGCTTTTTGCTGTTATGGCAATACAATTATGTTCAAACTCATTCTCCAATTTTTTTGAAAACCACCACACTTAGGAATGTTAGGTTAGGTTTTGTGTGAAATGCATGGTTATTTTGGTTGTTTTAACATTTTGAAAATATTGCACCATCATTTTGTCACTTTGACCCAGAAAAACATCTTGAGTTTATGCATTAAAGTTAAAATAAAAGCATTTAAAATATTATATAAGCCAACATTTAAAGGAATATTCCGGGTTCAACACAAGTTAAGTTCAATCGACAGCATTTGTGACATAATGTTGATACCACAAAAATTTATTTCGACTGGTCCCTCCTTTTCTTTAAAAAAAAGCAAAAGTCGAGGTTACAGTGCAGCACTTATAATGGAAGTGAATGGGGACAAATTTTGGAGGGTTTAAAGGCAAAAATGTGAAACTTATCATTTTATAATAGTACTTACATTAATTCTGTTAAAACTCATGTATTATTTGAGCTGTAAAGTTTTTTAAATTGTCATTTTAGCATTTTAGAGTTTGTTGACATAACATTGTCAAGGCAACAAAGTTGTAAAACTGGCTTTAACTTTACACAGAAAAGGTTAGTAAGTGATTTTATCACACTAAAATCATGTTAACACGCATATTTTTTATGTCTTGTGGCTATACTTTTGAAACAGTGAGTATTTTAAAGTTCAAAAATTGGCCCCCATTCACATTCATTGTGCCTCACTGTAACACAGATTTTTGCAGTTTTTAAAGAAAAAGAGGGCCAAGTCAGCATGATGCCACAAATGCTGACGATTGAGCTTAACTTGTATTGAACTCTGAAAATTCCTTTAAATGATTATCTCTCAACAATGGTTTGAAGAAGAAACATCATATTTACAACCTTTTTATAGTATAGTGCATGAAACACAGCAAGTGTTTCTGGGTCAGAGTGACTCAAAATGATGTAGCAGGTCACATATACTCTCTTCATAGTAAAAATTATAGTTTTCAAGTGAGTACAGTTTTTCCTGTAGATCTACTGTAGTCAATGGCACTGAGAGTATTTTCCCAGTGTTTACTGAGATCTGTATGTTTTGTGGTCATTACTTTAGAAACCAACTGTAGCAGAAATCCTTGCTACATTTTTTCCCCCTTGGTGGGCACTTTACATTCCCTGTAAATGTCACTTATTTTCTAGAACTTAGAGGCCGTATAGAAATAACTTTTTGAGAGATACTTTTGTAGTAAAACGGGTGGAGGTTGTGGTCTAATTGCTGGCGTGAAGGCTCTGCTCCCTTAAAACCTGTGGCCAGTGCCCTTTTTGAAATACCAGCGGCTGTGTGAGTGCATACTGTTCCATGGTGTTGCATTGTAATTTCGGTTTAACCCTATTACAGTTCCATTTAGGGCCAAGGGCCGGGAAAACCAGTCAGGACTTGTTTTAAACTTAATTCGTATGTACACAGACCCAGCCCAAGAGGTTAATGGCTAACAAATTAACCCCTCTGGCATTATCTTACAAATAGCCTGCAGCATATGATAACCTATAATCAATATCAGCAATTATGTGTCAGGCAGAGGCTCGTGTCGCTGACCTGCATCCTATGAAGGGACTCTCTCCGGAAAGAAGATCTGTCTCTGGTCATGCAAAGTGGCCTAATGATGTCATTACCAGGATTCAGTAAAGAGCACGGGCACCTGGGACCACCTCTGTCTGTTCTTCTGTCTGGCCCCTGCTCTTTCTTACTGAAGATCTCACATACTAAGTCACATTATCTCTCTGTTGCCATAGTCAGTTTTTTTTTTTATCATGCAGTTTTGCCATGTCGTTTTCTCTCATTCTAACTGTGTTCTTACTGCAATATATATATATATATATATATATATATATATATATATATATATATATATATATATTATCTGGTAACCTTCCCCTTTTTCCAAATGTCATTTTAAACAATAAATAGCCTAGAGTAAAATCATTTTGTTGTCTAACTATCTGAACCACTTTACAACAGGTGATCTTGCAGTCCTTTATGAACTTTAAATATGTTCTGTATAATATAAACATTGATGGTTTTATATAGATGTTGGCCTACAGATTATAAATCTTATAATTGTCTTATAGCTGCCAACTTAAACTTTCTTCTGTGCCTTGTTATCCTAATTTTATTTGTTGTTTCCATTTCAAACATTTAATTTCTGCGTAATGACACACATTCTGAAACAGTCTTGATTGTTTTAAGTCAATTTACAGTATACCATTTTCTGAATTAAACCATTTCCAGAAGGCGATTCTTTTAAATCAGGGCATCTTATTTCAGGAATCAGTTTATCAGTTACTGAGAAGCTGGCCATGCAGGTGAAGGACATCAAAAAATAGCCAATGAATAAATTTAGATCGCTTACGGAAAAGTGGTAAATAATTTCACAGAGATGAACACCACAGGGGAACTGGACATCTCTACAGAGCATACATGGATCACATTCACACCAGTGTCATCTGGAATTGGACAGGTCCTTAGTTCACATGATTCATCTGGATGACACATGCAGTCTGGACATGAGCATCCTTCACCAAAAGTCAAAAACAGTGGCAAAACCTTTTAATAATTTAGCTGAGTTTTGCATACAGTTTTATTGAGACTTGTGGAACAACTTTGTGGTAGACTTATTCCAGTTGCTTTATTCGGGTTCTGAAAGTTATTTGCATAATTTGCATTACAAGCTCAAATTCCTTATTTTTATCATTAATATAATCATGATTCCGTTTATTTCAGTCATCTCAACATTACTTACAAATAACAACCAGGCAGTACGTGAAACATAGTGTGTGCATAATTATATATATAAAAAAAGTATTTGCATTAATCGTTTTTTAATGTAGCCTAGTAGTAGCTAGTATGCAGCCTACCTGTGAAGGTAATATTAGTTATGCAATATGTTGGAGTGTTTGTAATTAAAATGTGCAAAAATCGTTTGAATATGATTTAGTTATCATTGAATGTCGTCGACGACTGTCGTGTCAGCTCAGCAATGCGGAATAACTTTTATGCAGAATTTAAAAGTTAATAAATGTATTTGAATGGCTTTGGCTGCTTTAATTAATGTGACGTGTTTTAAATAAATTATTGCACGTAGCCTATATATTTAATTCAACGTGAAAAGAGCAGATACAGCTTATTGGTGATAAAAAGTGAATGAAAAATAATACTTTCGATTATCATTCGTTTCGTTTAATGATTATAATAATGTGAACAATGAATTATCGATGAAAATTTGACAATAATGTTTATTCATCTCATGTTTTATGAGTCATCTTATTTATTTGAACGGCATATACTGTATGTATTGTTGCTACAAGGCATCATTGGTTTTAGCATGCCGCTAAATATTTCGAATAAAGGTTCATTATAGTTAGATGTGGGTGTAAATATGACGAATATTTGAAGGAAAGTTAACATATTCAAAATAGTTGAAAATTGTCCAAGGGTATTTTAGCTGGTAGAATAAAATATGACACGCATTTATATGATCTAAAATATATATTTTTGTTTATTCTCTATCTTACTGAATGGCATATTAATTTTGGCATCATGTTTGAATATTTATTTATTTATTTAATGAGAAACATTAAAGTAAACAGAGAGACATTTCTCTCTCTCTCTCTCTCTCTCTCTCTCTCTCTCTCTCTCTCTCTCTCTCTCTCTCTCTCTCTCTCTCTCTCTTTTGCCAACTTGTACTGTTTGTGTTTAAAGCGTGTGACACTTTCCCCTGTGACGTAGAGCCTCGCACTATTCGCGGGCCTGATCGTCGACCTCCGGGACCTTGAACTTAACAGAAGCTTTCTGAAGAAATCAGCTGTTCGCTGTGGTGAGATGAAAGCCATATGTCTCTGAGTCATTCACCTCACTCAATGCAATGTGACAAATGGACACTATACTGAGGTCCAGTTGTCGGTCTGACCTATTTTCCCTAGAATAATTACATCGGTGCCCCTTCACACGACACATATGGAAAGAAATAAAAGCAAAAGCATGTTGATGATTGTGACAGTACTGTCTTTTAATCACATATCATTTATATTAGTGTACATTTTACAACCAACCCTTCGAAACCCATAAAAATATGTATTGCAATTAAAATAATAATAATAAAATAATTAAATAATAATAATAAAAAATAAAAAAAAATCAATGCAGAAAC